>NC_137204.1:20934958-20939958 GCF_960531495.2 Zeus faber | reverse complement strand
TAGATAGATAGATAGATAGATAGATAGATAGATAGACAGTGTGTGTTAGAGTACCAGTGGAGGGGGGCAGAGGTGGGGGGCTGTTCATCACTCCAACGTCATCGTAGTTTTCCTCCGGATCCGGTTGGATTCTGAAGGACACAGTCGGGAAATCAAAGTGACACTGAAATCTCCAAAATGTGGATGAGTTGGTATTGCTCATTGATCGTACTTTAGTAGCATTCTGTCGCCATGAAATAACAGCAGACATACAACACGTTATTTTGACATTTTTATTACACGCTCATTATTGGGACCAACACATTGATTCAAATGATCATATTGTTCAATAGCAATGAACCCCGTTTTAACATAATTAACAGTATCTTATTACCGGTATATAAGCCGATATTATTATTGTATTGTATATGCTTATTGGCTAAAAGTCAAAAAGTTTGTGTTTACATCTCTTCACGGTGTATGTGTGTGTGTGTGTGTGTGTGTTTGTGTGTGTGCGCGCGTGTGTCACAGCTGGTGGGCCCCCTGGAGGTGATGCACAAGGTGAAGGCCCACGTTGAAACCCGCGGCAGCAAGACCGACCTGACCCTGTGTGTGTGTGTGTGTGTGTGTGTGTGTGTGTGTGTGTGTGTGTGTGTGTGTGTGTGTGTGTGTGTGTGTGTGTGTGTGTGTGTGTGTGTGTGTGTGTGAAAGTGTGTGTGTGTGTGTGTGTGTGTGTGTGTGTGTGTGTGTGTGAAAGTGTGTGTGTGTGTGTGTGTGTGTGAAAGTGTGAAAGTGTGTGTGTGTGTGTGTGTGAGAAAGTGTGTGTGTGTGTGTGTGTGTGTGTGTGTGTGTGTGTGTGTGTGTGTGTGTGTGTGTGTGTGTGAAAGTGTGTGTGTGTGTGTGTGTGTGTGTGAAAGTGTGTGTGTGTGTGTGTGTGTGTGTGTGTGTGTGTGTGTGTGAAAGTGTGCGTGTTACTCACATGGCTCCCGGATGTCTCGGCGGCAGACTCGGTGCAGGGCCGCTGGACGGCACGGCCGGAGCCGCGTGGTTACTGTGGTTACCGGGGTGAGAGGCGGGCAGAAGTGGGGCCTTCGTCTTCCTCGTGGCATCTTCAAAACAACAAACACACACTCAGCTCCCCGTACATTTCGATAGTTCTTGTCTATTCCTCATTATGCGGGCCCCACGGAATACTCAATCCTGATTGGTCAATGGCGGAAACCAGTTATTCCTGAATAACGGCCGTTGTCTGTTAATAATGGCCAGGGATTCACAGCCCTCGTTTTGATGCACTGTGAGCTACGTTTCTCTTTTTTTCTCAGTCCGGGCATTCTAGTTATAAAATAATTCAAAATAAATATTCCGTCTCTGTGTATTATTTCTTCATCTTATTTCGTCATTTGCCGTGTAATAAGCAGGATCATCAGACTGAATCCCCCGTGACCCACGGGAATCACACGACGTGCGCGGGTTCTAAAAACAGTGCCTTTCACCGGAATGTATCTCCGTCCGCCAGAACTTCCCCATGTGCTAAAACAAACTCAGCCGTGCAGTAACAGAGCGGGGGAAGGGTGGTGTGGGAGGGGGGTGTCGGAAGGTGGTGTGTGGGGGGGACTGCATACGGAACTCCGCTGGGGGGAATAGAGGAACCGAGTAGGTTTCTTTAAGGAAGTTTTGCCTCTCATGCCAAACCAGTCATTCAAATGCGAGCTTTGATAAGTGCAAATACAGTCAAACATGAGCCGCCGGGTTCTAAATCAGCACAGCCGTGGTTTTGTGTCTGTGTGTGTGCGTGTGTAAGTAAGTAAGTAATCCCTGACTAACTAACTTGAATTCAGAACTCTACATTCTTGCCACGTTTTTGCCTCGCAGATCAGCTATTAGGTCATATACGGTATTTCATCACCTTTGCCTAAACCGCAGCGTCTCGTGCAGCCGCTTAATGTTGATGCGGTTGCACGGGCCGATGCACACACCAATATCAAGGAAATGGACCTCGGGACAGCAGCATACAGTCAACGAAACTCATAATCCTGCATTTTGGTCGCGTGAGATTTTCTCAAGGCATCTTGTTTGACCAACTCCGACCAAAGGGAAATAGCAGCCTGGTGGTTATCGAAACAGCGTGTTACGACTATGTGTGTTTTTGGGAGGTGCGCAGCTGTTTGCTTGAGATGCGGCGACGTCCAAATGAGGTTCTAATGAGCGCGCTTTTAAATCGTTGCTGGGAAAAACCCGGAAGAAGCGACGCCAAAAATTCCCTGCTCGCACTGGCTCTAAATGAAAATCAGAAACGGGATGATGCCGTAGACCAGCGCCAAACATTTCAGTCCCGGTGACAGAGTTTGCCGATTGAATCTCGAATCTCTGGAAGTTGACCACGACGTTCTTTCACGTCGGGGTGGATGAAACTAGAGAAGGAGGTTCCGACCGGGGAAGGGGAACTCCAATGGAAAGTTACACTGAACTCAGAAAACAGGAAAATCCAGAGGACTATGGCGTTGTATGACCACTGTGGTGCTGATGATGCCCTGTGTGTGTTTAAACACGGTGGTTGTTTAGCCGTTTGCCTGGCGGCAATAAATAAAAGTTTCCGCGAAAGTGGGTGGAGAACGTTGACTTAACTTTATCGTGTTTTCAAACCACAAATATTAAATGAAGCTGACAAATAACTCACCGCCATTGGAGGCGTTATCCGTTCTGAAGCTCCCCAGGCTGACTCTCGGGGGTCGGTTGGGTTTGGCTGGGGCTGGGCCGAGAGAGAAGATATTGGGCAGGGGCTTCCGCTTCGGCGCCGAAGCGGCGTCTCCGTCCGCGCTATTAGCCGGAGAAAGGGCGGCCGGTGTCTTCCTTAGGAAGCTGGGTTTTTTGCTGGCCAGGGGCTTCGGCGGCGGAGTGGAGTTGTTGGGACTGAGGGGGAGTTTGCTCGCCTGCTCTGCTTTCGGGGCCACGTCTTGGGGCTTTTCCCAGTCCCTGTTGAAGGCGGCGTGGGGGGTGGTCCTGGATATGGGCGGGGGCTTGGAGGCCAGGGCGGTGTCGGCGTTGGCCTCGTTGTGCTGCGTACGCAACCTTGTGATGCTGCTGCTCGGTTTGCGCTGTAGGGAAGGCGGGGGAGGTGCCTTGGGCGCCGTGGAGCCGGGAGTGGACGGAGGATCCGGGTTGTCGTCTTTGACCCAGGGGGGCTTGGGTTTGGAAGTGACCCCAGCTAACGGCGGCTTGGGAAAAGCAGGCTTTGACTCCGGCAGCGTGGAGCTGAGCGAGGGCTTGTGGAGGGGAGGCTTAGGTTTGGGGGTTCTGGCTTCCGCCTCCTGGGAAAGGTGCGTTTTGAAGGGAGGCTGCTTCTTATTACCAAAAGCAGGTTTAGTGCCACCGCCGTCTTCCGGGGTATTGGAAAATCTACTCGCCAGGACCTTTGTATGGGGAGACTCTTGGACCTCTGGAGCACTGCTGGCTGAGACAGTGCTCTTCAGGAAGTTGGGTTTTGGGGGAGTGGGGAAAGCGCTGCCGGAGAGGCTCTCCAACACTGGCTTCTTGGGCTGCAGGGGTGGGCCGGAGGACTGGGTGGGGTGTAGAGCCGTCGCATGGCGCCCTGCCGGGGAAGACGGCTTCTCCTCAGAACCGTTGGTCCCACCGCCCTGAAAGCGAGCCATCATGGCTTTCACATCAGCCTTGTTGGCCTGAAGGATGGGAGGGAGAAATAAGCATTAGAATTTCGGAATTTAAAATGTACCTATTTAGGGGGGTAAATTGCAGTTCATGAGAAACTTGGTCTATTAAACACATAAAGTCTGTTAAAAAACAAACAAAAAAAAACCCATTCCTCGCATCACTAAACAATTATAATACAATTCCCCCCTGTAGTTGTCGGTTAGAATTATAAATAAATAAATAAATAAATAAATAAATAATTGTTTTTTCAACATCCAGGTTTACAGTATCCCTTCGCTCTGAAATGCTCGCTCTCTTTTGCTGTTCTGGTCTGTATTTTCCAATGTTCATCCATATCCACAGTTCACTGACCTTAACTCGCGAAGCTGGTTTCTAAAATACTTTGCCTTTCACTTCTTGAGTCTTACCTTTCCAGTCTTGCCAAAGACTGGAAAGGCGGACAAAGACACTGAACGGCTGTTTCTTAAAAAAAAATAATAATAATAATAATAAAAAATATATAGATATACATATATAAGACAAAACGATTATTTTTCAAATAAAAATAATGACTGAGAATAAATGACTTTATTCTCAGAATTCTGATGTCGGCCTAATCTCAATCCTCTAGTTATTAAATCATCAGCGAGGGAAAATATGTTTGTGAGGGTTGGGGTTCACCAGTTTGACAACTGGCATATTTCAACCACAACCACGCCCGGTTTAACGAGGCTGGTTTGAACGGAGGGACAAGAAGGAAGTGGAGATAAGAGGGAAAGCACAAAGGGAGCAGTGGAGGAATACAACTCCAAAGAACAGGGAAAACTACCACAGTGTGAAGCCAAACAACATTACACAGCGTGTGCTGTTCTTAACGCCATGAAGAGATGAGGATAGTAAGACACTACCTTTACACACCCTGACACCTATCCAGTCAATGCAGCGGCCCGAGGCCTGTCTCAACGGTAATCGTTATTATCCTAAAATCCCACCCCCTAACGGTGACATGGACGGAATTTTTCACTTTGAAATTAAGCCATTCTTGATTTAAACCTGTTGTAAAAAAGTAAATGAATGAGCTCATTAAAGTCATTCGAGTTTGAGACCAATCGGGAATCTGACATCTTGGTTAAAGCTGTTTGTCAAAAAGTGTAAAGAGGAGAGTTCCCTTACTTTCCTAATGTTTTTCAGCCAAGCAAATATAAAAATTGTGCTTAAAATTTTAATTTTTTAATTTAATTTTATGTAATTAATATTGCCATTGATATTGCTATTTATTATTATTATTATTATTATTATTATTATTATTATTATTATTTTACTATCATCATTACTTCTGAGATATGAGAGGAGATGGAGTCTTATTTGAAATA
>NC_137204.1:20889958-20932458 GCF_960531495.2 Zeus faber | reverse complement strand
AGACCTGCCAGCACAAATCTTTTCAAAGAAAGAGGAATTTATACCAACTGTCGGTGAAGAAAGTGCAAACGAGGTAAACATGAGTATTTAAAAAATTATTCTCAGGTGCGTTTCTTTCTAAAAAACAACCAAAAAAAGTATGCGGTAGATAGACTGTGATCGATAGGACACAGGTGCATAGGTGCACGATCCACTGTACGTTTCTCCAAACACAGCCAATGAAAGAAAATGTTTTTTTTTTTTTATTATAGATGTATTGATTTTATTGATTTTATTTTTTATTTTTTTTCCCGACGTTAACATGAAAAATAAAAATAAATCCCCCGCGTGCCTGTCCCGTGCAGTGCATTACGAATGTCGGAACAAACCTTTCAATGAGGCCATAGATCTAATATGAGTGAAGATGCAGCGACCGGATTGGATGTTTCTTGCCTCAAAATTGTTCGGAAACACATTTTGTCGGACGGCTTAGGTCAGTGAGAGTTTGTGGACTTGATGCAACGGAACCCGGAAGTGAAGCTCAAACCCCGTTGGCTCACAGAACCCGCAACTTGTGCTCAAACCCCATTGGCTCACAGAGGCAGGGGCCTCGGGAGGGTGGCTGCTCCCACCGAAACAGAGCTTCGGGAACATGATAGATTTAGAGGCATGTTAGAATGGCTTGAATGCATAATCTGAGTGGCATTTTCAGGAAAAAAAAAACCTTGAAAAACATGTTTGGCTTGAAGAGTCTTCTTATGTGTTGTTGGTCTTGCAGCGAGGAGGGCGTGGCGCAGGATCCAAGAGCCTGCCGACAGTGTCGCGCATTGAACAATCTGATTTATAAGTCATGTTCACGTTTGGCCAGCGAGCCTTTTTGTTGGTTGCTCAATAATAAAAACTGCGTCGGCGCCTCACTGCCAGGAAGACTTTGTCTCCCTCCTTGAACCTGTCTGTGGACAGAGCATTTCACGCTGTACTTTACTCCGGATATTATATTTCTGTCGTCTTCTACTTTTACTTCGATACGTTTCCCCTGAACAACTCTGTTACTCACTACCAATTAAAAGCGGAGAAAAACTGGGAGACATTGATGTTGGGCAGATCTCCCAGAAGCTTTTGGGCCCAGGGCAAGTGATCAGATTTTTGATTGATTTATTTTTTTGGGGGGGGGAATCATAATAATTTTTGCGATGGTGCACTCCGAAAAGGATTTAGAGTTGAATAAAAAACACAGAATGTGACCGGAGAACCTTCAGGTCGTTGTAGTTAAGCCAAAAAAAAACAAACTGATGCAATTGTTTGCAAGCTTCAATAACCGCTTTACCCTTTCAAACATGCATTTGTGTTTTTAGTCATTAGCGTCGCTTTGGTTGTTTGTTTTTTTTCGGGGTTTCGCGTTGATTTTTAATGTTTTGTCGGAGTCATATTTTTTTGCCATTCAAGGTGCAGTTGTATTATATTAATTATTTATACTTCACAAACTTCTCTTCATATTTATGAATTGTCAAGAGACTCAAGTTCAAAAAAGTTCAAGTTCAAGAGATTATTTGTCACATACATCGATTCAAAACATTCATCAAAAGTTTCCATTGATGAAATATGATGCAATATTTTATTAAAAAAAAAATAATAAAAAAAAAGATCTCAGTCTCGTGACAGCCAGTTATCACAAAGTTAATTTGAGAGTGTAAGTGTAAACGAACACCCTCAACACCGTGTTCAGAGTTGCCGGGTGCGTGGTTTTCCTGTGGAATTGGAATACTTTTAAAGGGTCGAAGCATGGGGGGGGGGGGGGGGGGGGGGGGGGGTTGGGTACGCAGGGTTGGGATGGGGGCAGATGGGTTTGTCACTGACACCTGGCAACCCTGCCCGTGTTAAGTTTAGCACCACAGGACCACAACTAGAGCAGCCCGTCGGAGAGCAGAGACCACAGCGGCGGCCTCCTCCAGCGGTGATGCGGCCCCACCCGCACCTGCACCTAGGACTGACGGAGGCCATGTGTGTTTTGCCACCTTGTATGTCATTGCTGCTGCAACACTGGAATTTCCCTTTGGGGATTAATAAAGTATCTTTAGCTTGTCTTATATTATCTTATATTTACAAGGAATGTTGCCTTGTGTCAGAGTTTAAGATGCGTCTCACCGGGTGAACTGCCTCTCATGCTCAACGAAAAGTACAGACATTTTGGCAACAAGGATAAAATGAGAGCAAAAAAAAAAAAGCATTTACTTTTGCTTTTGATAGTACATTTAAAATCAGCTACTTTAAGAATTTTACTCAAGTAGTATTCCAATGAGTGACTTTCACTTTTACCAGAGTCGTTTTTTGGGAACATTTCTCTTGTTCTCTAGCATCCACCTCTTCTTTTATCTTCGTGCAGAAATGAAGAGAAATTCACATACAAAAATACACACATATACAACGACCTTCAGAGATACAGACTCAGTTCATTTGCATTGTTGTGCAGAAAGCATAGTGTTCTCATTACCTTGCAAACTCCCAGGGATATTGTACAGATAAGAAAAGCTACGGCATGAGACCCTTCGAGTTAACTGGTGGTACCTAGACAGGTACCATGCGTTTCTTAAAGAGTTTTTTTGAGCTGTGAACTGAATATATATGACTATTTTCAAACTGACATTACAGATTGTCAGTGTGTCTCAGCCCCATCTATTGGTAGAAATCTGCACAAAGCGTGCAGGGGAGGGCGCTGGTGTAGATAAGTACTTCTAGTGACTCTCCGCGCTTAAATATATAAAAACATATTTCAAACAAATGTGAGCAAAACCACTGTGAAACCACGTCCGTTTATCGAAAACAATGTCCACAGGATAGAGTTAGTGCAGCAGTTCCCCCTCCCCTTCTCTTTAACGAGACACGTGTCTTCTCTGTGACCGCTTTTCTTTTTTTCTGCGTTCCGCTTTGCTTCCACCCGCGCCCTCCTGACGTATTCACACGCCGACCATGAGAAGCAGGGCCCAACGGCTTCTGGGTGATCTGTCCAGCACATGGATGGACCCCTGACCAGGAGCCACCGTCTCCTGTACCAAGGACAACGGACGACGATGAATCAAGTAGAAAAATAAACATGTCAGTCAAGTATATATGTGTTTACATAGTGTGCTCTTTATAACGCCGGTGTCTAAGTTGTCAAGCTCAACAAACAAAAAGTCAGTATCATGACTAATCGTACGGCACTCGGACGCAGTTTTAGTTTTTTTGTCTTCTTAACTCATTTATCAATAAAGATTATACTTGTTATACTTCTAAAGGCTCGTTCTATGGACAATACACTTGTTCTGTTTTACTCCCCTTAATGAATGTGCAGATGCACATCTGTAAAAAAAACATATGTCCAAAACAAAATGCAGAGGGACATTAGTATTTACTGTATACTATATGTTGTTATTTATCATGAACAAAATCGAACTTGGGGACTTGTGAATTATAGTTCTCCCTATTGATCCGTCTGATAACCAGAAGTCACACATTGTCTAACGATCACAACGGAGAAAACACTGCGTCCATGAAAATATATTTTATTTAAAAAAAATAAAGAAAACATTTAAAAATATGTCTTACAGTACCATAGTGAGGCTCGCCTGATAATTTATCGGCAAACTCACACCAACCTTCTGAATAATTCACACAATGGCAAAACACATTGACTCCCAGGATGACAACTTTATACAGCATATGAACACACACACACGCACGCGCACACACACGTACGCACGCACGCACACACACACACACACACACACACACGCACAGACTTTAACAAAACGGTGAGTTTTATTTATTATAGCTATTCTTGTATCTCCCTTGGCTCCTTAATGCTGTTATTGCTGGCGACACGTTGCATATTTAAATATCATCAACGTTTGCGATTCCATCGGCCTGTTTTGCTCTGTTTTGTCTGACCATCGGTCTGTCTGCGTCATCCATTTACTGGGGTGTCTGTCTGTCTGTCTGTCTGTCTGTCTGTCTGTCTGTCTACTTATTTGTTCACTCTCCTGCCAATCAGTCGGTATGTCCTTCCATGCGTCCATCTTTCTATATTTGTATTACACACATATTTCTGAGGACATCTTTGACGTTTTGATCGCTAGCGCCATTCGGGGAGAAGAATGTCGTCCGCTCGGGCTCTGATGCCTTGTGGGTGGAGTAACTTACGGAGAAGGAAAAAGGAGGTTGAACGTGTGGATAAAGAAAATAGCATTTATTGTTCACATGCTGTAACAGACACAAAAGCTGTGGAAACTGTGCTCATACAGTCGGAGCTGTTTGATTGTAAACCACAGAAGCAGAAACACAACCTGTCCGTCTGCTTGTCACGTCGTTGGAAACTTTTTTGTGACATTTTGTGATCAGCGAACATCAACAAAAAAAGCATGCTCTATTTAAGTTAAAAACGTGTATATGTCTTTGTTTTGTTTTTATGATTTTCTTATTGAGTTATTGCCTGCATAACACAAAATATAATTTTTAAATGTTTACATCCTAGCCCTATCCAATTGATCCCACCATGCATCATCTTTTTTTTTTTTTAAATGAATGCCCAGAAATTGTGTTTAAAGCTTGTTATGCCAGAGTCCATGATTCTTTTTAGATTTTTTTATCTTGCCTATTTTTTTATCTTTTCCTCACTTGTCACCTCACTCTTCCACCCCTCCTCGCTCCTTTTCAGTCCTCTCTGCGGTGGTACAGGTAATGCTCCTCCGCGTGGTCTTCACCATAACCGTGGTAACCCCCCTCCCCGGCGCCTCCGCCTCGGTCTTCGGGGCAGTGGATGGTGAGGCTCCTCTGCAGCTTGGCCTCCTGGACGCGCAGCTCCAGGGAGTCCACCAGGTCGTAGATGTTGTCCATGGACCACATGGGCGACGGGAACCAGGCCTTGACGTCCCCGTCCTTGCCCACCACCAGCATGCTGAAGTAGTCCCTGCTGATCTTCAGCTCCTCCCTCAGGCTGTTCACCGCGTCCATGGACAAGGGCTCCACCTGGCTCTGGCTCCTCCCTTTTATCACCGTTATGATTAGAACAATTTGAAAATAATCACACACAAAATAACGTGGTTGTTCTGTTTCACTCTCATTGTAGAAGACCGTCCGCGTTTCCCTGTTGTATAACACAATGTCAGGTAGTCAATATTTAACACAGGTTTTGGCCAAATAAGCATCAAATCCTTGGTGGCTCGTGTTGTTTTTGTCCTTGTTTTCATTGTGTATGTTTTCTGTTGATGTTGTTGTTGTTGTTGTGGTGGTTTTGTGATGTTTTCACAATTTTCCTCTCAGGTACATTTAACAATTACACCATTGATGCTGCCTTGCATCTCGTACCAATTGCATCTTCATCACAAATATGGATGTTATAATAACGGTGGATCATGGCAAAGGAGAAATAAGGGGAGACTGCGCTCAAAGCGGTCATTCTTGTGCATTCTCTAATGGTGCCAAAGTCTTGTAAATCAAATAATGATTAACTTGAACTATTATTCATTTTGCTGGCTAAGCACTACACTCAAGCACTACAACCATGGTAAAACACGGAGAGAACAATTTAAATAGCGCCAATGTCAACATATGCTCAAATGCTGGGAATCCATTCATTTAAACGGCCAGCATGCATGAACATATGCCAGTGTGCAGCATGCACGGATCTACAGCCACTCACCATTCAGGGGAAACAGCTCGACAGTTCCTTTGGCTTTGGCTCCGACTCCGGTCATCTTCAATAAGGCAAAATGGCGTATGCCTGAAAAATAATAGACATATAACACATATCCTTAAAAAAAAAGAGATAACATTTAAAATATACATTGTTAAATATAATGCGCTGTATTAGCTATGTTCGATTTATAGAGGTTCTTCAAAATGCCCATACCTCATAGAAATTATACTAACTTATACCCATGATTAAAGGTATAGTACACCGCAAAGCCCAGTGCATCACTGCATGGCGCTGTTACCGACCCATGTGACACTCCTGTCCCGTCAGAGCAGAGAGTTGCTGCTGGAAGGAGTAGTCGTCTTCTGTTGGAGTGGAGATGAGCAGCAGCCTCCTCTTCGACATGAACCTTCACACATACACACGCACGCACACACGCACGCACGCACACACACACACACACACACACACACACACACACACACACACACACACACACACACACACACACACACACAGATATAAGAAAATAATGCTATTGTGATCAAAATAATAGACTGGAGACTTTTAATGTGGTAATGTAGCTCGTGTAGAGTAGGTTTTATTAAAAGGTTTGTAAAAGACGATCGAAAATCAAATACACATCATTATATGAATTTGGCTCCTGATGATTTTAAATTTTAATATTTATGTGGTGTGGGAGTGGCGTGATTTAAGCAGCCACACCGGTCCAGGTAATTCGGCCCGGGATTGTTGAGGCTGTACGCCTGTTGCTCATCAGAGCAATCAGCAAGCACAGGTTAAATCACCCATCCCAAGGGACAAGGGAGCCCTTGTCATGAATTGTTTGCATCTGTTCTGGGCTTGCTCCATCTTGCCACTCCCTTCAATAAACCGGTGTTTCAACACCATCGCCTGTGTCTCGGTGTCAGAGGGCCCTGAAAAAGCCGCTCGGCCGAGGTGTGGCAGGCAGAGCTGCCGCAGTTTGAATCTGGATCTACACCAGTTCAAAATGGTTTCTATTTTATTTATATACCATTTTGCACAACTCTTTTGGCCAGGTCTAAGAGGCGAGTTCTGTTATGTGTTGTGATGTAGTCACTGTCATATTTGTTGTATTGATAACAACTCAAATTTTTCTTTAACAGCCGGATTCAGGCAATATCTAATTAAGTAAGAAATGTCAAATAAGTAAATCAAGATAATTACAAGATAAATGTATTTTCCTCATCTGGTCAGAATAAATTAAAGTTTGACGACAACAATTACTAAAACAATGTTTGGATTTTATCAAAACAAATAATCACACGTACTGTATCTTTAAATAACACCTTCTAGAACATTGTTCCTGTGCACAGTGATATCTATGTTTATCTCTATATACTTCCAGGTAACTGTCAATTTTAATGTACTGTTTACTCTACCTTTGTAATGGATTATCCGTCCCAGGCTGGTTTTTGGAGCAGACTGGAGAACTCTTCCTCTCTTTTTCTTTTTCCAGCCTCCGAGAGGGAAAGTTATCAATGAAGTCTAACAACGCAGACGCTGACGGAGGAGCCTCGAACACCCTCTGGAGAAGAGACAAGTTCAATTAGAGACAATCATCTATCTATCTATCTATCTATCTATCTATCTATCTATCTATCTATCTATCTATCTATCTATCTATCTATCTATCTATCTATCTCCCTGTTAACTATTTCTAGATGTGTACATGCATTTCACTTTAATTTCACTTATATTTTTGATCTCATATTGTCTTACATTGGCCTTGATGTCATAGTCTGTGACTGTCATGGAGAAGAGGTCTGAGGAGGACAGCTCCAGCTCCGCTCTCAGCAGCGAGATCAGGTCCGGGTCTGAGAACTGCTCCGGGAGGTCACTGAATGGAGACTCTGTGTCTGCCGTACACAAAGACCAATGAATACACAGTACATATACATATACTGTATAAATAAACGGGTGGTACACCCGCCCCGGATAAAACAACTGGAATGCAATTGATGTTAAATCAGTGGACCCGTGGCTGAATGCTCTCTTTTAAAGTGACGTACACACACTTCCTGTCCGTACCGAGGTGGTGATGCTGCAGGGTGAGCGTGGCGCTGCGGCCTTTGCCCAGGATCGTCGCCGAGGTGACCTTTCTGAGCGCCAAGTCGCAGTACCGCTGCTGGTTGTCTCCTTTCAGCTGGACGTACAGCGTGGCGTCGCTGCTGGGAGATGAGATCACCTGTCGCACGGACACGGATTCATCCAACTTCAAATAAAAGTCTCTCGTGCTTGATGTGTTCGTTCAATTCGATGTAATTTTGGTGTTAAAAGGGTCTTTGAGCAATGGGAAAAGTGCTATAAAAATAAAATGTATTCTTCTAAATAACCCATCTTAACCTCCCGCCATGTCTTATGTTATAATAAAGTATCTGAAACTCAAATTCACATGAAACTGTTTCATAATGTAATGTGGAATATCTGGACTTTGACCAGTAATGTCTGTTTTTAAAGAACAGTAAGAACGATTCTTATTTAGCTGCAATCTTATACGTGAAATATGAATATAATGTCACTCGTATCATTTGTGGTGCAGCCTCCAAAATAATAACACAAGTTAAAAAAATACATTCTTTTTTTTTTAAATAGTATAGTAGTCACAGTTCCTCAACTCTCACCATCAGTCTCCTTTTTCCTCTCAAGGCCTCCAAAAACTCGTTCAAGGCCGTTTTATCCTTTTCGCTGGCTTCTCTGTTGGACTTCTTCCCCCTCCCTTTCCCCTTCTTCCCCTTTTTCGCTTTTCCTTTTTTCTTGGCTCCGTTCTTGTTCTGCTGGTCCGCGTTCTTCTTCTGCTCTTCCGCTCGGCCCTCGTGGCCCTCGTCCCCGTGCCTCGTCTTTCCCGCTTCCCCCGCGAGCTCGAATCTGCGATGGGTTGCAAACGAAAAGAGGGAAGTGGAACTTGATGCGAAAGCGAGAGCGACGGTTAGCGTTTTGAAGCCTCTCTGAACAGAGGGCGCGACGCACCTGCTCGCTTCATTCGGCTTGCTCGCCCCGGGCTTCTCCTGCTCCTCCCGCACTCCACCGCCGCCGCCGCTCGACTCCTTCCTCCCCGCAGGGGGGACCTTGCGGATGACGAAGCGGGACCGGCCGCTCAGGATGTCCCGGATCTTGCTCCTCACGGCTTCCTTTCGGTCCGGCACCGGCCTCCTCTGCACCGCCGCCACGGCAGTGATGTTCCCCCGCCGCTGAGCGCCGAGGACCATCTTCCTCTTCATCTTTTTCACCACAACCCTCTTCTTGGTGACCTTACACCTGATGGAATAAAATGTGATGCAAATCACGTGTAAAAACACTGACATACTTCATGTTGATATCTCTCCAGTCAATGCACACAAAAATAATCTTTATTTACCAATTACAAGTGTCCATCGCTGGTCAGACGACGATGTTCTGCATGTTTTTGGTGGGGGTACTTACTGATGTTACAAGGAGGAAACCCCGTGTGAGCACGGGGTGAACATGCAAACTCCACACAGAAAGGACCCTAATCGGGAGATAACCCACCGGAGCGCGGCGCCAACAGTGCCCCAGGCGGGTTAGAAAAATACCTCAAATTGCTGCCTTTTCGGGTCATCTTCTCCAGCTTCCTCATGGGGAACTGGTCAATAAGTTCCAGTATTGCTTCAACTCGCACCGGGTATGGAAAGCGCTCACTGACCCGCAGGTTCTTCTTTAGAACCAGCATGGAAAACACCTGCTCCTAAAAGAAGAAGATGTACAAGATAAGACACGATGCGGTGTCACACAAAGCCCATGTAACAAGTCATACATTAAACCGTTCATACTGTAGATAAGTTATTTCATTACATAATTACGGTTAAAAGTTAGATTGATATGTTCTAAATTAAAATATTAATATTTTTACTGTATTTCCACAGTAAAAGGCATAAAACCAATACAAACGTGTCCAATATAAACACATTTTTATTGCTTCACAAACTTCCTGGATACAAAAACTTTTCTCTGTTTATTATTGAAAAATGCAGTATTTACTGTTAGAACAATAAATAATCAGACTGCTAGAGGCGCTTAGTCACCTGGTTGGTAAGCTCCAGGTGGTGCAGCAGCTTGGAAACCGTGTCAGGATCCAGGCTTTCGACCGTGGCGTCTCCCTGCAAAGTCGTCTTCTGGATGCGGCCTTCCATCATGGCGTTCTGGATGATGATGACGATGAATGTGTCCCTTTCCGCCAGACGACAGTTCAGCCCTTCCTGGGGGGAAGCAAGAAAGAAAGAAAGCGAGAGAGAAATAAAGAAAGAAAGAAAGAAACAAGGTGGAAGGAAACACTCACAGTTGAATTACCCGGACATGGCCAAATAAACGGTGGTTTAATGAAGTAATGTCATGCTCACTTTCTCCTATTCTTAAGTTAATTGAGTGCTACCGTCCACCTTGTTGATTAAAAATGATATTGTGCGGCAGTTTCCGTTGGATTTTTATGGACCTCATCTGCTTTTTACCTGTTCCATGTCTTCCAGCTGCTTCTCCATCATGCGGAGGTAGTGGTCGTTGTGGGAGGGGGCTGTTATGACCCACAGTCGCTTCTTACCTAGCAGAGGGCAACGCTGGTGTGAAGGCATTCAAAACATCCATTCCAGTTATCAATATATTTCGATATATTAAAGATTATACAGCATGTCACTGGCAATGTTTCTGTATAGTCAGTCTGACACACTGACTAATGTCTGTTGAATGACATTATAATGTTATGCGTAGAGTTTATAAACTCACATGAGAAATCCTTGTGTCATGTGATGAGAAATTATAACAATTCATTCATTTTTTGATTTGCTTTATGATAAAAACGCGTGTCACTCACTGGAACCCAAGCTCATGGCTGCAGATGATTACCAAAGATGAAAGTCTGAAATTACTCCGAAATACTGTTTGTGAAGGGCATGCGGCGTCTGGATTACTTGAACTAATCCCATTAATAAATCCTTCAGGGGTCAGTTTAAAAGGCGGCTCAATGTCTTGACAGGTGCAGCTGCGTGGTAGATCACATCTGGATAACATCTGGAGGCCACAGGGCCGACCTGTCTCCTTAGCCGGAGTATTGTTGCGCATGAGAGATTAACCCATATACTACAGCTGTTGGGGATAAACCGAATCCACAAATTCGCAGAATGTGACCGACTAGAAAAATTCTTACCCGCAAAGTTCGCCAGGAAGTCCAGCTCTGGAGCCAGACTGGACGATGGGTCTCCTCCCTCCTTGTCTTGGTCCGGTCCCCCGTCCCGGTCCAAGCCCAGCCCGTGCCCCAGTCCCTGGAGGTCAGAGTAGTCTCCCCAGTCCCTTGTGTTGGGGTCCAAGTGATCTTTGGCCGGGCCCCAGGCGGCAGCCCCTGGCCGGGCCGCGGCCCCATGGCTGCAGCCGAGCCTCCACAGAACGAGGGGCACCAGCAGGGAGAAGAGGCTTTTGTCGAAAATGAACATCCTCGGTTGATCCGACGGGTGGATAGGTTCGCTGCTTCAAGTCAAGTCAAAACTGACATGCTCCGCCGACGTGAGATGCGTCTCCGGCTACAGGCATCGGTGCAGCATATCATCAATACGGTGAGCTTGCACTTGCAGCGTACAGGCCACAGGTTGTGGGTTGCACCGGTAGTCCGACGTCCTGTGAACCCCAAGGCGCACCGTCGATCCCTTCCTATAGATGAAAGAAGCAATTTATGGAGCGGCTTTAGAATACTTCTGTGGGAAGCCGTCTCAGCCCAGATCGCAGCGCCTCTGGACGATCGAAGCGCGGTGCACGCCGCAGGGGGAAGAGGTCGGCAGCATCTGCGCACGGCGGTGTTTGACCGGCGAGCAGACGACAAGAGACTGGAGAGTCTGGACACTAAATCCTGCAGAGTCCTCCCGTGCTCCTAGTTCACGTTACGACCCGGCCTCTTTAACAGGAAACTCCTGGAATTTTGGTTGACTTCAAAGGGTTTTCTGGCTGAAGGATCCCTCTCCCTCTCCATCTCCCTCTCTCTCTCTCTCTCTCTCTATCGCTCTCCCTCTCTCTTCCTCTCTCTATCCCTCCCCCTCTCCCTCTCCCTCTCCCTCCTTCTCCCTCTCTCCCTCTCCCTCGCCCTCTCCCTCTCCCTCTCTCTCTCACTCCCCATGTGTTGGTGTGTGTGTGGCGCTCTGCTGTGTCCCGCAGATGTTCCTTGTGGAGTTCATTATTTATCACGGATACAGGCACACATACACACATACACACACACACACACACACACACACACACAACCTCTTGCCTTGTATGTCTTTACATGCATGCACAATTTGTATGCACATGTAGATCTGATTTTAACATCTGTTATTAAGTATCGTATAGTGTAGCACTGGCTTGTTTCACTCTCGGATAGTGAAAGTGTATGTGTTTGTGTGCGTGTGTGTGTGTGTGTGTGTGTGTGTGTGTGTGTGTGTGTGTGTGTGTGCGTGTGCGTGTGTGTGTGAGGAGATAAGAGGTGAGCCAGGTTTAGACGCGGTCCAGATGCCACCTGTTGTGCAGGGGTTACAGTCGCTGGGAAGACACAACAGCGCAGAAAGTCCTCCACGCTGTTCAAAGCCGTCAATCCGACGTGAGGTTAGCGCTTGATGTCGAAAATGAGTGTGAACTCTGGACACCAACGATCAAAAAAAATAAAAAATCTTTGTACACAGTGTCATGGTGTCAAAAAGTACTTTTTTTTCCTGAGCAAAAATCTTTTTTTGATATATCAAGATATCCCGGCCTTGGTGATTATTTGAAACCTACTTATATATTCCAGTCACTGAATAAATGTATTACTTAAATTCAGTCTAATTGCCATTTAATTCAATTACTTTGATCCATTAATTACATCACTGAAATGCAACTGAGATTATAAAGTGCAATATCTATCAGATTAGGCAGAATGAGAGGTAATGAACCTCATGTGGGAAATTAGATCCAAACCAAGATACTCAGTCGGCTCCAATTTCTATTTAAATGTGAGTGGAGATCCCTTCACGAGCCAAGTGACACGACGAGAAGAAATGAAAGAGTTTCCATTTGTCCGGCCAAGCCGTGGTGTTTGATGTTTATACACAAATTATGCTGCCAATTTTCCATCCATAAGAAGGCTGATTAAGGCTTGAAAGGGACTTTTCTTTCCACATTTTACAGGTCCATACGCGCACAATCCACAAAGCATACGGCACAGGAGGCTGAAAGCAGATATCTTACCGAACGATCATTTGTAAAACATGAGACATGAATTATATATGAAACATAAAACAAATTTGCAGTGCACTTTGCGGTGATTATGATTGCTACGTTTGCGGTATATGTATCCGTGAGGAGCATGGAGAGGGAGAAGGTAAAACAAAAGAAAAGACAGAGAGCAAAACCATACAATTAGAGGAAGTGTCTTTAGGGTAAAAAGCTGAAATGAGTACCAGGCGCAGCAACTACACATTCCTCTCTCAGTGTCTGGTAAATAGAACCATATGCACCAACATAGCCCAGAGAGAGGGAGAGAGGGAGAGAGTGAGAGAGTGAGGGAGTGTGTGTGCGGTCGCGTGTGTGTGCACGTACCTGTGTGGGGAGAAACTGATACGCATATGGATGGAGATAAAATTGCCACATACATAAATAGAAATGTAGGAAACAAGAGCTGAAATTCCTGCTCAGAGGTAATTTCCTGGATCAGGTCCATTGTTTGTTTTCCACAAACGAAGAAGAAGAAAGAAGTAGAATGGAAAGACATATTCAATATATTACTTCTACAATTGTATAAGATGGATAGATAGATAGATAGATAGATAGATGGATAGACAGATAGATAGATAGATGAATAGATGGATAGACAGATAGATAGATAGATGAATAGATGGATGGATAGACAGAAAGATAGATAGATAGATAGATATAGATAGATAGATAGATAACTACAAAGAGTTTCATGTTTTGCATTTCGAATTTGTGAACAAGATACATTTACTACACCATGCAATTGATTCAGCTGTTTCTTCAATATTTATTAGTCGTATTTCACTTCATATATTGATTTCTTTTTCTTTTCCCCCAAATCAATCGGACCCACTCAAGCTCATTCTTTTTTTTTTTTATTCGTCACATACATATACATACTTTCATACATATATGCAGTGAAATGTCAATGTTATTAACCTCATTCCATTAAAGCTCACGAACTCATTCCAGACACGGAGCCACGGACACGTGTCGGGCGGTCCTGTAATCGTTCCAGCAAGGGGTTAAACCTTGAACTGACACGATCGACTTTTCGCCGAAAAGCGAAACCGGCAAAAGTGGCGAAAAAGCGCCACACGGTGGATTGAAAGGTCCTGCGCGGCACCACACACGCCATCCAAACGTCGTTAGCGTCAGCGTAGGACACAATAACAGTAGCACGGTCCGTTTCTGTGTCCTAATGTTTTTTTTATCATCTCATTCGTATATCACCCATAGGGTATACAAAAAAAAAAAAAAAACCCACGCACGCACACACATCAGTGGTGTTTATGCAAAAGCCTGGCGGGGTCATTAAAAAAAAACAAAACCCAAAAAACAACAACAACAATATTATAAGCCAAACAATACAAAATCACGTGCAGATATGACTATTGATGACACCTGGCCCATCTATCGCTTGTAGACGTGTATGGTATGAATGGTGTTCACGCAAAAGCCGCGATGTGACACGAACGGGACGTCGTGGAAACCATCACAGCAGTACGACAACGCCGACAAGACTCGTCAGCGGCGAGGCTTCCAACGCGCCTTCGGCCGGATCGTCTCGCCCGGCCGCGCCGCCGCGCGTCCCGCGGTCAAACTACGATCCAACGACAAACAACCCCAAACCCTCCGCCCGGGCCGGTGTTACACGCTATGTCTTCCGGGTCGCCGGGAAGTTCGCCGTGGCGCTCCGTCCGCGTCCGCGCACACACACACACACACACACACACACACACACACACACACCGCCCCGGAGTGTCGGTTAAAGGTCAGTGGTGTTTTGTTCCCCCCCCCCCAGCGGCGCCGCGATTTATCGGGGCTTCGTTCAACGCGCGTCCCTTTCCGACACGTCCACCCGTGCACCGAGCTGTGTGAGTGCACGCGTCGCCGGCGTTTTTCTTCCCGCGGGTTCCGTGCTAACGCGCTAGCCCGTTAGCTTCTCTCCGCCGGGTTTTTTTTTTGTTTTTTTTTTCCTGTAGAGGCGACGGGACACACACACACACACACACACACACACACACACACACACACACACACACACACACAAAAAGGGGGGAGAGCGGTCGAGCCGCAGCTGCCGACGCCGCCTGCCAATCGTCGGGCAGACGGCTGCGGACGAGCGGGTGCCGCCGCGGGGGAGTCCGTGCATCCAATACATCCACGGAGGACGCCCTTGTTTGTCCGCGTTCGTTTGCCTTTGATTCGTTTCTGCCACATTTTGCGGCGCGGCTGTACGGTTTCTGTTGTGATGACGTCACGGAATTAAAACGACCCCCGTTAAATAACCCGGTAAATAATGTCACTGAGCGGGCGCCCCCCCCCCCCCCCCCGTTCGAGCCCTAAACGCAGGGGTTTTTCTTCTTCTTTTCACATGAACACCCATACGTGGATGGGATGCTATGCATGGAGATTATAGTCATTTTACGTAATCGTTTCACATTTTCACGGTCCGTGATGTGGAGACGTGGTAGTCTGACGTGATGGCGGTGTAGTGCAGCCGTACTGTACGTTGCGCCTTCCAACACGGTCTTCCCTTTATTTTGCACCCATGCACTTGGTGTGACGATGTTGTGTGTGTGCGTGCGTATAGTGCACGTTTGTTTGGAAATCTGAACTAGTTTGAACTTTACACCCGCACACCCTGCCACCCACCTCCAAACTATATAGATATCTTGTGACTGGGGCGAGATCGGGCCTCGGCGATTTAAACAGCTGAGATAATTCTGCAGAAGGTGGTTATGTGTGTCAGATGTAGTTTGTAGCTCGGGTTGGCACGGTATTTGGATTCTGGAGCAAACGTGAGGAGCGAATAGAGCGGCCGCCCGTCACGAAAGCCCAGATACTCTGTTTATGTGAGATTAGTCTGCATTTGAATTCACGTTATGGTATGTATGATACAGGGGGTGTAATGATTGGACGAGTCACCGCCGTTGACCCACTTGGGCCTCTCGCTCCTGCCTTTGCCCTCTTCCCCTTCCCCCTCCTACGCCCTTCCTCCCTCCTCTCCCGCCCCGCCCTCTCCGCCCCACCAGGAGCGGTGCTATCTGTCTAGTTGAGCTGCTCCTGGTGTGCGCGCGCCATGTCGAGCCTCCTGCGTGTGGTGGCGGCCAGCTGCTCGGCTCCGCTGTTCGGCGGCGTCTCCTGTGTCCGGCTGCAGAGGGCGCGTGCTGTCAAGCTGCCGTGCACGCGCTTCTTCAGGACCCACCAAGCCCTCGGGAGATGTGCCGCTCCAGGTAAGACACGAAATGCGTCTTCTGACCGGCTAGCTGACTTGTTCACACGAAACACCTCATGTCGTCGCTTATTTCCTGACGCATTGTAGTGCAAACAGTGTGAGAACTTGGCTTGTATGTAATGCCTCTGGGGGTACGAACTAATCCCAACGTGTCTTCTTAATATGGAGTGTTATTAAATCTAGCATTTTAACTAATAGACCTAATTAGGAATTTCCATAGCAACTGATACTTCAGTACCTAGTCAATTCCAAAATTAAGAAAAAGTCTACTACTTTTCCTACAGTATCCGCAGTACCAAGTAGGTTCTAAGACAACTGCAAAACGTCTAAACCAAAATGATAAAACGCCTACCAACTCAAGAACACAATCTTGTGTCTGCACGACCAAATCTAAGATTCCTTGAGAAGAAAAGCAGCCTTGTTTGGAAGCACTTTGCCTTTGAGGCAGATAATCAAAGGATGATTATAGGTACTCAAAAAAAACAACAACAACTGTCTAAAAACAGCTACTGTGTATTTCAAATGAAAGTCGAAATGTATCAAACCTGCCCAACGCACGGATGACACATCCTGATGTATACGCTCAAGATTCAAGAGTTTGTCACATGCATATACATACGGTCATACATATATGCAGTGAAATGTCATGACAAGTGTCTATTGGTTTCAGTTCCTATGAGCGTTAAACAGCACAGTAATGCTAGTAAGCAAACCAGCATTATTACATATTACCAAATAAACATTACAATTATTTTTTTTTTTTTGAGAGGGCTTTCAGCTAGATTCTATTCAGCCTTTACAGTTGTGTGGCCTAAGTGCTAAACTAGTAGATGTACAAGCTAACAATTATTCATACTAGTCCACAGTCCAGTGTCTCATCAGAGCATCTGAGTTTGCACGTGTGCTTGGTTTTATGTTTTAGGATTTGGTATTTACTGAATCTCAGCAGCAGTTAAAGGAACATTCAGTAACAATGGAGCGCTAAAGGAAGCCGTAGCAACTACAACTACAACGGACCCAAACTGAACCCAATCTCTCTGCTCTCACCCTGACTGATATGTCCTTTAACCCGATTAACGGTTGTTAAATACATGAGTAGACCACCGTTTTAAAGTTGCTGTAGTTGTTAATAGTCGTTTCCTATAATCTGAGCACAACATTGTTTTGTGTTAAACAGTAATGAATGAGTGTACACTGAAGTGCATGGGTGTCGAGAATTATTGAATTGTATTCGCATGGACTACCGAATGTCTGGTGTCATGAGATCCCCCACAGCCAAAAACTGAGGGAAACATTATCCGAGGTGTAAATTTGCTGGAGAGATTTTTATTTGATGGCATTATAATGTTTTTTAGATCGAAGAACACCACCACCTGTTTCATGGGAATGGATTCTCATACTGTTTTAGGAGTCTTGTGCCTGGCCAAAATTTAAAGGGGGGGGGGACTTTTAAGAAAATAATATTTTTTAAGATTGGTTATTGTTTCCACATGAATGCTCTCGGTTCCAAGGTCACATTCTAGATATTGCCGCCCTTAGGAGGTACATTCACTGTGTGTGTGTGTGTGTGTGTGTGTGCGTGAGAGAGTTTGTGTCTGTGCGTGAGAGTGTTTGTGTCTGTGTGTGTGGGCGCGCGTGCAGTAGTGCTGGTGTCAGCTGGTTGCAGGTGCTTTTTGTTGCGGTCTAGTGCCTACAACCACATGAGCTACATGCTGCGGTATGAGGGTCTGTGTGTCTGAGTGCTGCTGAATTGTTCCCCGGCTCGCTGGTCCTCTGTCTGGCATTCCTGCTACTTCGTCCCTTCCTCTTACAGCTGCTGGTGTCTATTCTGGACCAGGTATCAGCTGCCATCTGATGAACTAAAGTGCGCACTGAAAAGTGGAGAAAAAGGCACTAGGCATGTGGTTAATAACTTTTGGCGCCTTGATTGATAAGTCAGATTGGTGACTTGTGTCAGTTTTGTCGAAGTTTATTACTCTCATTCATGTGTATCTACAATAGCTGTCTACTATCTCCTTTTGTCAATTTTATGAATTTATAGGGTTACTTAGCTAGTTCTAAATCCCAAATTGTAACATTTTTAATTTCTGTAATTTGCAGAATGTTACGGGATAGAAAAAATGCTTGCATGGAAAGGCAAATTCTTAATGTGATTTTTAAAACAATTGCAAGCTGTGCTAAGTGTTTGGTGGCAAACGATAGGAGCAAAATCAATCATCACTTTAATTTAATGATTGCTCAAGGTTTCTTATTGCTTGTAGTGTGGTATCTGGGAGATAAGGCTCTTGCAGTGTCCCCGGCATGGTGGAAAGTAAGGCACCTTCTGACCGCCTCCAGTGTTTATGTATAGAAACAGAGAGCGCAGGTCAACACTGCTGTGGAATTTTCCACAAGCGTTAGCGCTTGTGTCCCGTCTGTCATGCCATGGAATGACTGAGATTACAGAGAACTACCTCAAGATAGCTCTCTGTTTCCCTTTCTGGGGTTTTTCTTACATTTTGTGTATTCCCACCTTCTGCATAGCATTATCTCATCATATTTTCCCCTCCAACAAAAGTTTTAGATTTGAGACAAAAATCTCTGGGGGGAAATAAAACAGAACATGTCCTTGCAGTATATTTACTATATATGCACTGACCTTGTCAGTCAGCTTAGAGAGGTCAGCCGTTATTTATGGTGGAAACAGTGGCCGCTCGACTCATTGATGTATGAAGTGTACGGGTCAGATGAAGGAAAGTTTATTGTGGACGTTATTTGGTTGTGGAAAAGTTCAGTGGATAAGGCTGAAGATCAAAATGGTGTCGTTCTTTATTCTGGATCATATTTGTCAGTAGTGTAGTTGTTCATTTTTTTGAAGATGACTAGATATGACCGAAGATAAAAGAAAAAAACAGTTTATTCATCATATTAAAAGTATCTATGTAGTTCATTTTAGCAAACTCAAGTTGGATTTAAGGGAGAGTTCGCAAGTTTTGAGATATATTGATCATGTGAATGTATCTCTAATCTTGATAATAAACTCTAAAGTCTTCAAATTTTCAAATATGCTTGATTTTAATATTACGCATTATAGTCAGGTGAATTAAGCAAAAATAGCAAACTTGTTACATGGCAGATAGAAGCACCAAAGCAGGTACAGACACTCTTTAGGATGTATCTCACCATCTCAGAAGAGGTGCCCAAAAATTCAGATCCATTAAAGGCTTTTTAAAAGGGGAACCAGAAAAGACCCAGGATTCCTAAAAAGTGATATTGTTTATACGTTTTGGCTTATTATGCTAATTTTAGCTTTTACATTTACAATAAATAGACTAATATTAAAGGATTTGCCCAAAATAACCCATAAAAAATTTCTTTACTAGCACTCTGAATGAGATGACCTTCCAAATTAATCATTTTCTGAGTGGTATGTTGTCAATGGCATATATATACGTAATTCATTTTAAAAACTTTTAAAAGACCCAATGAATGTTGATTCATAGATATTGTTAAAATCTTCCAGACCAGAGGTCAAATCCTTGGGGCACAACTCATTAGCATTTTCATCATTACAGCTTTATTTTCACATCAAAAGACATAGAGGGGTATATTCGGGGTTAATACTCCTGTTGGTGCCCCTGACCAAGGCACGGGGAAAAGAGCTAGAGGTGGCCCCCGGGTGCTGCCCTCCGGCTGCCCACTGCTCCTAGGTATAAGGTTGGGTCAAATGCAGAGGACAGATTTCCCCCAGAGGGATTAATGAAGTATAATAATAATAATAATTAAAAAAAAAAAAAAAAGTTTGAGAACCACAGTTAGGATCTATCCAATGGAGCATCTGTGGGATGTGCTTGAACAACAAGCCCGAATTCCATGGGGGCCCCACCTCAACTTCCAGGGCTTCAAGGATCTGCTGCTAACGTCTTGGTGCCAGATACCACAGAAGACCTTCAGAGGTCTTGTGGAGCTGTTTTGCGGCACGAGGGGGAGCTACACAATGTTAGTGTTATTAGTGGTGGTTTTAATGTTGTGGCTGATCGGTGTATGATATCAAATTTCATGCTTCTATCCAGCGCCTACGACTTCTCGCACAATTCCCCCTACTATTAATGGTTGGACATGTGCATCTGTAAAACGCTGGAATATTTTATATAGCGCTTGAGCCAAATAAACTATGACAAAATGACAAACATTCTGTTCATTTAACCCAAATACCCTGTTGTGTGAAATTCACAGTTTTTGAAAAATGCAACCGTTCACATAAATAGAAAAAATACTTATTGTGCCTTTAATGAGTTACCTACTCCTTCAAATAAACATAGTATCTGATGTTACATCTTTACTGCAGTTATGTCCTACACAGAATTTTTTCTCATGAATATGGAACTGGTATATTTGGACATAAGAAATAAATAAGTAAACGAATCACTCAACTGCCTTTCATTGCTTCTCATTCTTCTCAGCTATTCCCTACAAACAACTCACGGTGGGCGTTCCCAAGGAAATCTTCCAGAATGAACGCCGCGTGGCGCTGTCTCCGGTCGGTGTGCAGGCACTCATCAAGCAGGGTTTCAATGTGGTCGTGGAGTCTGGGGCCGGGGAGCCTTCCAAGTTCTCCGACGAACACTACATCCAGGTCGGAGCCACCATTAAAGACGCCAAAGATGTCTTCGCGTCTGACGTGCTGGTTAAGGTAGGCGGAGGAGGGGGAAATTTAGAGATGAGAAAATGACTTGTGATAAAGGAGTATGGTTTCTGCATGAAAATGTGTCAGTGTTTAAGGGAGCAGAGCGATCCGGTGTTTTGGGGAAATCTGCGTCGAGGGAGGATGAGAAAGGAAACCGGGTGGAGATCCTGGGTAGTAAGTCTGTGCCAGAGCACCGTTTACAAACGCCAGAGATGTCCTTTGAAAGGATGTGTTGAGGAAAGGCAGGAGGGCGGCTCTAATAGCATATGATTGGCGCAAGGAGTGAATTAAATGTAATTTAAGCGATGCCCTCGATTATAGATGTCGGATCTATCCGAAGTGCAGCTTAAAGAAGGCAATGGAAAGGCCGAGTGAAAAGCACAGGAGGAAATTAACTTCAGGAAGGAACAAAACGGATGTAATCCTACTTCCAGAGCAGCAGTTAAACCTGTCGAGCCTGTCAAGGTTGCCCTGGCAGTTGGTCGGACAGAACCGTCTATTAGATATGTTGGAGATAATATTTGCTACCGGTTTTTATTAAGCCTATTATGATATTGTCTATACTAAGTGTGCCGTGGTCGCAGTCAAAATCTAGTGGAGTTCCTGCCGTGAAAAGTTAGTTCATTTAATTTTCTTACTGCTTTTTTTTTCCTCTTCATATTTATTTGTTTGAATTAATTATTAAACATTGTTAACTTCTTTCTGTAACGCGGTCCTTTCCATTTTTCCAACGCATCCACCTCCCCTGAAATGCTTTCCAGGTACGTGCTCCCATATTCAACCCTGCGCTGGGCGTCCACGAGACGGAGCTGATGAAGGACGCGGCCACCCTGGTCAGCTTCATCTACCCGGCCCAGAACCCGGAGCTGATGGAGCTGCTGTCCCAGAAGAATGCCACCGTGCTGGCCATGGACCAGGTTCCCAGGGTCACCATCGCACAGGGCTACGATGCCCTCAGCTCCATGGCGAACATCGCAGGGTATGCAGCAAACACACACTTGACGCTCATAGAGACAGACACGGAAATCAACAGGCATGTATCAGGCAATTGTATCATGTCTCTCGGCTAATTGTTAGCCATCTTTCTTAATTTGTTTACAGGAAATATCTGCTCTGGCACTATCTGGTGCAGTAGCTGTAATTTACAATATATATTAAAATTCCTGGCCTGACAAACACATAAGTCTTGTCAGCTGGATTATAAAATCCTATTGGCTGTTCATTGACTTTATTTAAATTTCAACAGAATGGACAGTTCATGCATAACTGAATTCCCCCCAGGGATTACTGATGTGTTATCTTATATGATTTGATATGATATTTCTGCTGACTTAATGTATTTCCCTTCCTCCCTTCAGGTACAAGTCAGTAGTGCTGGCGGCTAACAGCTTTGGTCGCTTTTTTACTGGACAGATCACTGCTGCTGGGAAAGTGCCACCTGCAAAGGTGTGTGTGTGTGTGTGTGTGTGTGTGTGTGTGTGTGTGTGTGTGTGTGTGTGTGTGTGTGTGTGTGTGTGTGTGTGTGTGTGTGTGTGTGTGTGTGTGTGTGTGTGTGTGTGTGTGTGTGTGTGTGTGTGCGCGCGCGCGCAATGTGCTACTTGTACATTTTGCAATGGAAAACAATGTGAGTTTGTGTGCAGGTGCTTATCATCGGTGGTGGTGTGGCTGGGTTGGCAGCAGCTGGAACTGCCAGGGCCATGGGAGCCATCGTGAGGGGCTTTGATACCAGGTAGGTCTTCTGTTTTGGATTACTGTTGTGTTTAGCAAAGGAAACTCTTGAATGAGGGGGGAACAAAAAAACGTTCTCACACTCTCTACCCGTGGTGGCAATCTATTTTGTTTTATCCTTGTCATTAATAACAGCAAAATATATTTTTTTAATTGATGTTAACGGCAGCGATCTAGTTGACCCTGTGTCAGGCACTTTTCTGTATCGCACATTTTGACTGCATACACTTAACCCGCCACTAGATGGCAGTAGCACCATGCATGGACTTTGAGTGCTGCTGAATGCATTATACAGGTAGACAGGAAAATGGTGATGAAGAGTTATACGGTGAAACGTTTAAGTGTTTATTATGAGCTGTTCTTGAAACTTAAAATTTGCCTTGTTCATTTAATTAAATTAGCTGATATTTATCACATGTGGCAAGTCTTATGTGACTGAAACAGTCGCAGAAACAAACCATTTGGACCACATTGTTCCCTGCAGGTGGCAAATATTTCAAGCCTGTGGGATCAACTAGCGGTCAAATAGAAGATAACTTAAAAAGAGAGTGACACATTGAAATCAGCCACGTAAAAGACATTGACGAGGGATGAGGGAAAAGCAAAGATACTGTAGTATGCAATAATTTATTCACCCTGGTCTGGTTCTCCTCTCTGCCAGAGCTGCAGCCTTGGAGCAGTTCAAGTCCCTGGGGGCCGAGCCCCTGGAGGTGCACCTGAAGGAGTCTGGAGAAGGTCAGGGCGGCTACGCCAAGGTCATGTCCAAGGAGTTCATTGAGGCAGAGATGAAGCTGTTCGCCAAACAGTGTCTGGATGTGGACATCATCATCAGCACCGCCCTCATTCCTGGTATGCACAGACAAAAAAACCAAGATGGAGGACATTGATAATAATAAAATGCATAAATATTACTTTTCTGTTAGGAACCACTTCTCAGGATGCTATTTTGCCTTAATTTGGTATGGCACGATGCAGATGGCGACAATATATTTTTTCTGTCATTCAAATAACATATTTTTCCGGAAGAAAAAATAGCAATTTTAATATTGAATATCAATTAAGCACAATATTTAAAGGTAATAACTGATCTCATTTCAGATCGAACTATGTTCTAATGAATCTAATGAATTTAACTATCAAACTATTTTTTCAATTTTATATTGAATCATAGGTCCTTGCAAATGCCCATCTATCTACCCATCTTGTATTTTACACAAAGCATTACTATAAAGAGTTAAATTAAAAAGTAAAATGGAGGGGATATTTAATAAGGGCTTTACTGTGTTTTAGCACATTTTTCTTTTTTCATATTTTTGTTGTTAATTTGTCCATAGTTCATACAGTTATACAATTGTGCAAAGTGATCAGGGTCACCAATCATCTGTTTTTTAATGAAATTTAGCATAATTAGGACAAATCCTGCAAATCGTTGGTTATTTTTTTCTTCCAGTTTATTGATGTCATATGAATTATGTGAATACTCTTCTCTTTCACAGTTAGTGATTTGTGTATATTTAACGGTCTTGATAAAAAAAAAAAACCTGTTAGTAGTGTTAACATCCCCATAATTCCATGTCTGTGTTTCCACGTTCACATGATAGGCCAGCGCGCACCGATCCTTTTCACCAAGGAGATGGTGGAGTCCATGAAGGACGGGTCCGTGGTGGTGGACCTTGCGGCTGAGGCCGGGGGAAACATTGAGACCACGGTGCCCGGGGAGCTGTCGGTTCACAAGGTGAGACCACAGCCGTACATTCGACATGCAGCTGGACTTCTGTCCCGTCACCTCTGTTAACCGTGTTGGCTTACCCGCTCCAACAGACTGAGGCTATTTTAACAGACCATTTCTTTCGGTCGTATAAGTTGTTTTATTACAGCGTGCCAGGTCACACAGAAGTGAAGCTGATAACTTAGGGCAAAGGCAACAGTCCGAGGATGACTTTTAATTAATTAATTTATTTATTTATTTTTTACCTTAATTTTGTCAAATCTCTTTTTATGTTTTATAGGGAGTGACACACATCGGCTTCACGGACCTTCCCAGTCGACTGCCCACCCAGTCCAGCACTCTTTACTCCAACAACATCACCAAGCTGATCAGGGCCATCAGTCCGGACAAGGAAAACTTCTTCTTCGACGTCAAGGAGGAGTTTGACTATGGAACCATGGATCATGTCATCAGGGGCTCCATCGTTATGCAGGTAGGAAGTTCCTCGCAGCCAGCTGACAAACAGGACCGCGTGCGCGGATATGGAGGGATGGAAAACCTGGTTTGAATTGACCTGTCGGCAGCTAGATGGCGCTCAGGCATAGCTGATGCTCCCCTCGGCCTTTGCTCCCAGCTCTTGACCA
This sequence comes from Zeus faber, assembly GCF_960531495.2. NCBI lineage: Eukaryota > Metazoa > Chordata > Actinopteri > Zeiformes > Zeidae > Zeus > Zeus faber. The sequence continues at coordinate 20,907,573 of NC_137204.1, read as the reverse complement.
TTTTATTATTTGTACCAGAAAGGAATGTAGAGGTTTAGCATTAAATTGTATTTGACATGACCCTATACGTATTACAGCTTCTAACAGATGGATACTGGTTTTAACAGTGATATTGTTGTTTTACATTATGCCAAATTTCACATGTAAAATAATATTAAGAGGGAATTATACTGTTTAATGTGAGAAATGTCATTATTTGACTTTTATTTCTTCCTCTTTTTCGTATTTTAGTGTCTCCATCTTTATATTATATTTCCATTCCCATGCTAAATCCGAGTGAGGCTCACGGCGTTGGACCATCTCCGACCCCCCCCCCCCCCAAACTATATTTCCCTGTCTTCCTCTTCACTCCCAGAACGGAAAGAACCTGTTCCCGGCTCCCCAGCCCAACAATCTGCCCGTGGCGGCTCCCCCCAAACCCAAGACCGTCCAGGAACTGGCGGCGGAGAAGGCCAAGCAGGTCTCTCCCCTCAGCGCGACTCTCACCCAAGCCAGCATGTACACCGGAGGTCGGTCGCCCGGTTATCACTCAACCTGCTGCGTCGGATTTTAACGCTCTCGTAAAGTAGATCGGGGCAAAATAAAAAATAAAATAAAATTTAAAAAAACTCTTTATCTTAGGTATAGTGCTTTCAGTACAGTGTTTATTCACCGTAGACGTCTAAGTGTCGGGTCTCTTTTGAGGAGCTGGGGATGGCGTTAAGGTGAGGGTTAGGTTAATAGTCAGCTCTTTAGGCCACAAGCGGAATGTCTGCCTGCCGGCGGCTGCGAGACGGAGAGACAGGTAGGTCATAAGCCGCGCACGCAGACACCCTGTTAGCGTCAGGAAGCGGGCGTCGTAAAAAACCCAGCCCTCGCTGCGTGTTTGTCTGAAGTGGTGCCGTGGTGAGCGGTTCCCATGGTTGCCACACATTACTCTGTGTATAGTTATGGGGCTTCACACATCGTTTGGATGCCGTTGCAGTTTAATACTTCACCCCACATCGAGTTAAGCCCGTTTCACACAATCCTGAAGTCATTTACTGCCGGGTTAGACCCGCGGTGTGAAAGCGTCTACCGGCGCGCGCCGACCGGCATGGCGGCCCGGGAGCCTCAAACCTCAATAGGTTGCGCTCTTATCTCGCTGCCGATGGTTTTCGCACTAAATGTTTAAAAAACGGGTCTCGACGGTTTGGGCGTTTGAAGTAAAGATGGCGTCATTACGCCGCGCAGAAGTACACACAATATTTCCAACTCAACAAACTTGAACCATGAGACAGGCAATGGAAAGTGCATAGTTGGAGAGAAAAGGGTTTTATGTTTAGCTCCCGTGTTTTATGACGTTCCGCTTTGTGACGTGCTGAAATGCCCAACCGTTTATGAGGATTTTTTTTTATTATTTTAAATTTTTTTTATTATGAGGATTTTCGTGGATTTCTTCCGAAAGGCATCCAAAAGGGACAGTCTAGCTGGTCTGGCTGTGAATTATTTAAATGTTTGTATTGGAGGACAACAAAGTCCTGGGTTGTACCTCGTTTGCCAGTATAAGTGGTTTTACTGCTGCTGCGGCAAGGAAACATCACTTTAATACCTTGCACTTAGTGATTTGGAAAAACACCTAGTCAATTTATTTTTATTTTTATTTTTTTTGCTATTCGCAAGAAACTACCTAAAGCATGCTTTAATGCAGCTTTTCGTTTAAATGGTTAGTAAAAAGGTTCGTTTAAAATGTAAAGTGCCAGTTTAAAATGTAATGTTTTCATGCCATACAATGTCATCAATACAGTACGAATCTTCTAATGTCGCCATTTGCTTGTACTTATTAATTTTACTGGGAGAGAGTGTGGAAAATTAATCACCATTGATTGTCTTGCCTCCATTTATCAACACGTGATAAGTAATAATTATGTTAATATTTTATTGATGCCTTGTGAATAACATCAATACCAAGTCTTGACTTGGACAAACATTCCTCCTCTCTCCGTTCCCGCCAGGTCTGGCCACCTTGCTTGGCCTCGGCCTGGTGGCCCCCAACGCGGCCTTCACCCAGATCGTGACCACCTTCGGCCTGGCGGGTATCGTGGGCTACCACACGGTGTGGGGCGTCAGTCCGGCCCTGCACTCCCCTCTCATGTCGGTCACCAACGCCATCTCAGGTGAGCGGCAGCTCTGGTTCCAGTTCTGTACGGTCCACCCTGACCCTGGCAGGCGCTCACGGCGCGATCACATTGAACAGCTTTTCAACAGTACCTCATCAGCGGCAAAAAGTGTCCCATTGTGTTTTCTTCGTTATTCTAATTACGTTGAAATGATTCTAGTGGCTGTTTAGTTTTTGGGTGACATGACGTGTTTTGTTTTTTTTTTGGGGGGGGGGGGGGGGGTGGTGTTTGGCAATGTGGATTTCATTTTGTGGATGTTTTTGGTTGTCCAGCTTTAACAGGCAAACTACAAACTGAGAGCAGAAATTGACAGCAGAGGAGAGCAGATCAGGATATAGATTGGAAGGTGTGGGGTCAAAAGCGAGGAGAGGAGGGAGAAAAGGAAGGAAGGAAAGAAAGGTGTGAGGAGAGAAGGACAAGGACAGAGGTAAGGTTTGGTGGAGAGACCAGAACGACAACATTGTCCAGCTGAGTGATTGAGTGCTGCCGAGTTTGCTGTGTGCTAAGTCCGAACAGCATATTTTAAAATCCAGCTTAGATTTTTAGCTGTTGATTTTGACCAAAAATAAAAGAAAATGCTCTTAACACTCAAGCATCACTCAATGAATGGGGGAAAAAAAAAAGTTTAAGAAAATATTGGGAATATATTGGGAAAAGAGTGAAAGGCGGCCACAGTGAATATAGCTTGTTGTGCTCAGTGAAGTATCGATATGGATCCACACAACACAGTGGATCTTATGGTTTAAAGCAAACACTCAGCCACGGAAAACCAAATAAACGTTTATTTTTGCTGATTTTGTTCATCGCTTCATCAAAGAGCAATGAAGCATAGTTGGAAAGACCTGTCTGCCTAACACTTCCATCACATCCACTTGAGACAGCCTGCCATTTGTCAGCGCAATTTTCACATATCAGTTGATGTCGCTCTTAATGGATAAAATCCTTATTGCTGCTTCCCCTTAACACTAAGGGGTTACAAGGTTAGGTGTGTGTGTGTGTGTGTGTGTGTGTGTGTGTGTGTGTGTGTGTGTGTGTGTGTGTGTGTGTGTGTGTGTGTGTGTGTGTGTGTGTGTGTGTGTGTGTGTGTGTGTGTGTGTGTGGTATGCCTTTGTGTGTTCCCATGGCTTTGATCACTCTTAAAAGCACACAGGGGTCGGAAGTAACACACTGTCTGTGATCTTTGGCACTCAGGGAGGGACTTTGCCTTGTTAACTAATGCGCGCGCGCACACACACACACACACACACACACACACATACTTAAACATCAGAGAAATTAGTGAGGGTGACTAGTAATGCAACAATCAGCGTGGACTGTGTTCACTTCCTTGCTGAGTAGTGAACCACCACCATCCACCCCCGCCATATTGTTTCCTGTTTGTGTCCCTCCAGTCTTTGACCCAGACATCCCAATGGTTTTGGCTTCTTCATTGTGTGCGTCTCTTTGCTCATTTTTACCTTTAGCGTGCCGCCTTTCAACACACTTGGTACTGAACTGAGGTTTTTCTTCCATACTTTTTTTTTTTTTTTTTTTTCGTCTAACCCTTACAAACTTTAATGTCGGAATAGCTGATGAAGTGAACATGGTGAGCAGGTTCATTTGGTTTGTTTCTTTCTTCGCACACCCTTCCCTTGTCTGCCCTCTCTCTGTCCCCCGTCTCCTTCCCTGGGCCACGTATTTTTCCCTCCGTATTTGACGGGGGCCTAATTACCAATAGCTCTTTCTTTTCTGCGGTTAAGGAAATCCTGAAACCAGTGGAATTCCATCGTTTTTGTGCCAGGCGTCACACACATGAACACAAAGAGACATGAGGGAATCCTGTTGGAATTTTGGGGGTTGCGTTAGGTGCAGTTATGCTCTCACTGGCTGGATCATAGTGTTACCGCTGCTGGTGACTTCCAACAGGTGGGTCATCTCGAGTCCTTTAGGCAGTGGTTTCATATCCAGTATCTCCTTGAAATCCACCTCCTTATGTGACATGTGCTTTTATCTCCTGGAGAGCACTGACTCAGTGTCTGTAGCCTGGTAGGTGGTATTTGTCCCAGGGACACAACACACGCACGCAGTTTGGCTTTGTGTGTGTATGTCCAGATGCCTGTTTGAGTGCAGATGGATACACGCCTGGCTTGGCCATTTCTCTTTGGTTTCCATGTAAAGCATATTGGCTTTGTTTTATTAAAATCTTGCATTGCTTTAATCTTGTTAAAAATGTATAAACTGAGAACACCCAGCAGTCCGTGGGATTAAGACGGAGTCCAAAACTACTTTGACGCATTCATTTGGGCTTTAATCTCCCTTTGACTGTTCATCAATTGTTCAGTCTCCTTTATCCAACTATTGATAATATAAGTTCCTGTCAACTGTGCTATAAACTAGTGGTTTGGTTTTGCTCTTCCAGTCAGCCACTTACATCATTTTGAGGAAATACAGTTCTTTATAAAATGCATTTTAATTCATAATTGATAACCGCTTGAATTAATTGGTAGGTAAACATTATCGTATTAAAAGCTATTTATAAGCGTAACGCCTCGTGCTTTCAAGACTGAAACTACATTGAAAGGAAAATGGTGGAGCTTGGCAAAGAGAACCTATTTGATGAAAACTTCCAGGAAAGGGATGCGGCGTAGAGACAGGAGCAAGAGAGTCTGCAAGGTATGCACCGTGTTTGAACTCTCCCCGGTTTACCGGTATTCTCATAAATATTCATGACAAAACATTAAGCCTCCAGGTCATCTGGCCGGCGAGCGGTTCTTCTGCAGAGTGAATTATCCCAGCGAAGCATTGGAGTCATGAACATACATCAAAGCACGTCGGGAGAAACCTAATTTCAGGGACTGCTTAATGGACCCTGACGGGGGCTTTACAGGCCGTTTTTGAACCAAATACATGAATATAAATGAACCCAATGCCAAAGTGACTTTTCTTAAGATGAAAGGTCAATTGTGTTTTTGAGACACTCGCTGGGTAGAGTGATCCGGTGATGCTAATGATGATCAATTGTCAGTGGGACCCCAGTAATTGAGGGATGTAATGGACAGGAAATATGGTGGTTTTTTTTTATTTATTTTATTTTTATTTATTTATTTTTTCCTGTGCCACTGTATGAGAAAGCACCTTGACCCACCTATTTTAATGAATGACAGAGAAAATTCACTTGCAATACCTCACAATGCCTTTTCCTAAACGACTCCTCAAAATATTCTCAAAAAGGGATGCGACCCCCTGCACATCGTCTAAACTTAGGTCCTTTGACCGAAGTGTTGCTTTATTTGTTGAATACATTTATTTCGATTTCAAGTCCCAGTTTATCTTCAGTAAACTGGGTTGTTTTTGGACTCCCAGTACATTAAGATCAACTGGATAACACTAATAAAGATAGAAACGCATGCGTCTCATTTTATGATTTAGCCTGAGAAACTCGTCCAGTGTTACCATGACGTCAGCAGCCTCACACGAGGTCCCCGACTCCCATCGCTCTCATCTCACCTTCTCTCGGCCATCGTGCGTAAAAGCAAATCGCGCGTTCGTTCCTAGCGGGGAATAATTGTGAAATCGGTTCAGTTTTTGTGGGCGTGTCAGTGCGGTCAACCACTGAGGTATCTTGAGGTTTGGACACAGGTTTGGAGTTTTCTTTGTTTGAGCGTTTCATCCGAGAACATTGACGTGGGGTATGCAAACTAAAACCAAGTGGTGAGATTCCATCAGTTGAGTTGAGGGAAAATCAACAATCTCGCTGAATGAAAAAATTTTCCGATGTCAATAAATGTCTCTTATTATTATTACACTTTTATGGGCTTTTCTCGCTTTTTTCTTTTTTTTTTTTTTTTCTTTCCGCATTTACATTTGGTCGTTAATATGAATTCAGAATGAAAAGAAAAGTGTAATCGCTTGTTTTATCGTTGGGTATTTTAAACCCGCCGCGTGTCTCTTCCAGGTCTGACGGCCGTGGGTGGCCTGTCCCTGATGGGCGGCAGCTATGCCCCAACATCCACCGCGCAGACTCTGGCTGTGCTCGCTGCCTTCCTCTCCTCCGTCAACATTGCCGGTGAGTCTTTGAAACACACACGCACACACACGCACGCACGCACACCTTGAAGCATTACTTGCCAGTTATAACAATGTATAGCCAATAAAATCAACTAAAATTAGAAGATTGCAAGATTTATATCTATTAGACAATTACATAAATATTCTAGCTGCCCTTTTTTGCACACCTGCTCAGTCTATAATCACACATTCTGGCTCAGACCACACACACACACCTCTGCTATTACGCTTAATAATTCCCATTATAATGGCAATGTTCCTGCAGTTATTAAAATACCCATCACTTTATAATTGTGCTGGGGGAAACGCTGCCTGGCTCCGGGGCAGGGCTGCGAATTCATTTTTTGTTTCTCTTAAGAATGTCCTAATGGCTCACAGCTCCACCAAATTAGGAGTCTTTGAAGTTGACGTTTGGAAAGTTAAGGTACATACTGGATCAATCCGAGGCATTCATCTGCATGTCTGAGGCTTCTGATTCCAACGCGTCGGTCTGCGACGAGCCACACCAAAGGTTTGCTGAGTTGTGTCTAGGACACCCACCAGGGATGAGGGTCACGGCGAGGTTGCAGAAAGCCAAATGACCCCGCGGGATCGTCCATGAAAGAACCGTTTTAACCACTTATTGGTCCGTTGGATCTTTTTGGAAGTTTCCCTATAACGTAAGCATGCCAAAAATTGCAGAGCATTTATAGATATACCTTTTTCTTTTTAAGGTGCAGTTGTTTCACTTTATTTTTAATGCTCGCCGTGTGGGTTTGGTTCCACACGCACATTTCTAAGTGGTCTACCGCACTACCCATAAAAACCCTTCGGGAGCAGAATAATGAACATTCCACTGAGAAGCAGGGAAACACAACAGTGAAATTTACTTCCAATAAAATGGCCTCTGTAATGTTTTAGGGAACAGGTTCCTGGCCGTGGCTTCTGATTCCTCCAGGGTCAGACAGGCTGCCCAGGGGCAGGGAAAACACCTGGGTTTACTGTGTTCTAACATTTTGGGCTGAAATGGTTTCATTTAGAGGAATCTAAAGCGCAGTCCGGGTGAATGATTCAGTGAAATGTGTTAGTTCCTCACCCTGTAATGGTACCATTAAAATCTCTAGTTGTGAGGAAGATTCTGGTTTGCGGCCAGTCATTTTTTTTACCCTCCCATTGCATAAATTCTCCCTTACAGGCCAAAAATACAAAACGTTCAAAAGACAAATCCTAGCAATAAACAGGCATCACAAATTTAAGTATCTCAGTAACGCACGTTATAGGATTTACCGGGACGGTGATCACAGAAAATCACACATCTTGGGATTCTAGCACACACTGTAGGAGCTGAGATTTAAGAAAATATTAAACCAACAGTCAAACCAATTAGTCCGAGACTGATCACAGTCACACGTCACCTCAGCATTGAGGTCATTACAGTCATTACTGCAAATAAAATATCAGCATTTTTTGCACTTGTTTTTTTTTGCTGATGAAAGCGACAGGAGGATGTGAAATATAAACACAATAATCATTGTTTAGTCCTCGTCATTGACCGTCTTCCATCCTATGTTGAAGGACAAAGGGTGGGACTTCTGGCCGCCAAGTCCGCTCCTGGGATAGTCCATTAAACATGTGGGGGATTTATTTTGTGCGTGTCCGATTATTATTAATTATTTCCCGGGCTGCTTCCGACTCAGAATTTTGTCGGTCAAATCGAATTTGGCTGTTCAACGCCAATATGAACTGGGCACAGCTCTCCGATCCGGGGGCATGGAGAGCTGTGTCCGTGTCGATTCACGCATATGAAAATATATTTATGATTCCTCTTATTTATAATTCTTTTGTAAGCTTCTATCTGTTTTATCCTGTTATTGTAATGCAACTGACTGACCCCCCCCTCCCCGTCGGTAAACCGCTGTACCGCAGCTATACATATGTTGCTTTTCACTGCGGTAAGAACATTTTCATACCCTCGCGGCCCTACTGAGAACTATACTTTTATGATTACATGGGGTTTTGAAGTTGTAAGCGGTCGCTGTGTAAAACATCCTAAACAGAAGTCAGTTAATGCTGTGAAGCCATGAGGTCAATTCTCACTGGAAAAATTCCCTCCTACACATTGCACAGGTCTAGTTACTTGTCCAGGGACGTTAGATCAGTGCTTCTATTTGTAAAAGCTTTCTAAGTATAGACATAATGCTCCATTAGAGGTTTAAAGGAAAAAAAAATACTTTGGACCAGGGTTTGTTTTGTTCCAATAGTTCAACTGAACATTCCTCCATCTTAATATATTGACTCAGATTGGGCTAAAGGAGGAATAGACTGTTATTACTGCTGTGTTTTAACTAGGAAGGTCTGGTGCTAAAATTAGGTGTGTGTGTGTGTGTGTGTGTGTGTGTGTGTGTGTGTGTGTGTGTGTGTGTGTGTGTGTGTGTGTGTGTGTGTGTGTGTGTGTGTGTGTGTGTGTGTGTGTGTGTGTGTGTGTGTGTGTGTGTCAGAAAGTAACACGCACAGTAATGTGACCTTGGCTGATAAAGCAGTGAGACACTGTCTGGTCTCAGTTTGATCCTTTTTAGAGTTTCCCCACTTGGAATATTTACACTGACATAAAGTCAACTTTTTAAAACCTCAACGCTGAGCATTGAGCTGTGTTTTCAGGTATTGATCTGAACACCTGAACCGTCCAGAAGTAGATCTTATTTCATTCACCTCTGTATGTTTCTCTACCGTGTTTTGTCTTCATCCCTCTCCGCTCAACATTTAACCCTCTATTCTCTGGTGCGCAGGTGGTTTCCTGGTGACTAAAAAGATGTTGGATATGTTCAAGCGGCCCACCGATCCTCCAGAGTACAACTATCTATACCTGCTCCCCACCGGGGTCTTTGTTGGAGGTTACGGTGTCGCTCTGCAGGCCGGATACAACATTGAACAGGTTTGTTTGTGGCTGCGGACATCTACGGGGGGTTTAGCCTTGCAGGTGGCTTCAAAGTCTTTTTTGAAGGTGTTTATTTTTTAAATTGTATGTGCTGTAGTTTTCTTTCAGAGGGCAAATGCCATGGAAGTGGAGGGCCATCTTGCAGAGCTTTTTTTTTTTTCTTCTTTTTTTTTTATCCCCATTTGTCATTTCACTCAAACTGAGATACTATTATGTAAAATTACTAAATAAATTAATTGAGTTAACGTCTTGGTAAGGAACAATAATAAATGTCACGAAAAAATTATTCTGTATTTACAAATACTATTTATATGGGATTATTCTCACTCAATTATAAAATGACGAAAATTCTGCAACCATTTTGTCAGTCTTGGCAACCAACAGCTGATGCGTGGTTGCCAACCTGGCAACGGCTTCCAAAAGTTAGCGTATGTAGGCCCAGATCTTATATAACTGAGCGGTCCGTGCCAATTTTGTCATGTCTGCCATTGGAGTGTTATTTTCTTCACCATTCGTCCTTTCTCTTTCTATCCCCAGATGATGTACCTGGGCTCAGGCATGTGTTGTGTCGGAGCCCTGGCCGGCCTGTCCAAGCAGTCCACCGCCCGTCTGGGCAACGCCCTGGGCATGATGGGCGTGGCGGGGGGCATTGTTGCCACACTCGGTGCCCTCAAGCCCAGTCCCGAGCTCCTGGCCCAGATGAGCGCTGCCATGGCTGTGGGTGGCACAGCTGGTGAGTACATGTGGCATTTTAAGTGCCGTGTTAATGCGTGCTGTGTGATTGTTCTTGGCTTTGGAATTTTGTGTGTGTGTGTGTGTGTGTGTGTGTGTGTGTGTGTGTGTGTGTGTGTGTGTGTGTGTGTGTGTGTGTGTGTGTGTGTGTGTGTGTGTGTGTGTGTGTGTGTGTGTGTGTGTGTGTGTGTGTGTGTGTGGACTTCTCTCGCACTTCACAGTACATAGTTGTTGTGTATGTGTCTGCCCAGTTGTTGTGCATGTGTTTCACGTATGTCCATATTAAGCAGCAGGTGTGCTGTGTGCAGATCTTCCTCTGATGTTCAGATCAAACGAAACATGACTAACCCCTGGCCAGACACAGGAGGTCTGAAGGAATGGACAGTATCACCTCTTGAGTCATACAGACTTCAACTCTGGATCTTCCCCTCCCTCCCTCCCTCTCTCTTTCTCTCTCTACCCCTCTCACCCTGGTCAATTTGAATGCTAATTGTTCCAGTAACAAGGCTGGGACTAGACTAAACTATCCATTCAGGCAACAGTCGATTTCCAGATGCCCACATTAACCTTGGAAAGCCTTCAGTGACATGCCTACAAAACACAAAGTGCCCACTAACAAACATGGAATTTCCCCCAAACAACCCTCATCAGCAACACCTGGTTTCTGAAAATGACCCACTTCTCAGCAGTGTGTGTGTGACTTCCCTGCAGTTTGTGTCCGTCCGTGTGTGTGCGCACACTTCTTTTTGAAGGCCTGGCCAATGAGGAAGTTGAAAGTTATGGTTTAATGACAGAAGATGACTTCTGTTTGTCGTGTCGTTCGGACTGGACCTGACTAAATGCTAAACTTCGATTTCAAATCACTTTTTTCTTATTGACACAATTGCTTTTGCTGCTCTCTATCAACTGGTAAATGTTGTCTACAAATAATTGAATCAGAATATTTTGCATTTTTTTTTTTTTCTTGGTGCCTGTGACAATATAGGCTAAAATAAAATTATTTTTGTATTTCAATTATACATAAATATTAAATTGTATATAAATATTCAATCAGTGATTTCATAAAAAAAATCATTGTAGTTCTAGTAGTTGTAGTAGTAGTTCGTTTAGCACATTTAGCACATTTTGAAAGTATCTTGCGTGGCGCTTTGGCAAAAACATATTTTGGCTTTGTTGAGTTCTAATTATCTGTAGTTCTAATGGATTTAGTAGGCTTTGAATAATGTTTTATGAGTAGACTACAAACTACCAACTACTGTCCCGTGTCAAAGTCCATATGCCTGTTGTATGCAGGTTAAATCTGTTGTGTGTGTGTGTGTGTGTGTGTGTGTGTGTGTGTGTGTGTGTGTGTGTGTGTGTGTGTGTGTGTGTGTGTGTGTGCGTGTGCGCGCGCACGCCTGCCTTCGCTTGCGTGTGTGTTTATGTTCCGGTGCAGTCGCAACTTCTCACAACACTGCTCGCACCTGTTTCTCCTTCTCCAGGCCTGGGCATCGCTAAGCGGATCCAGATCACCGAGTTGCCCCAGCTTGTAGCAGCCTTCCACAGCCTGGTGGGTCTGGCCGCTGTGCTCACCTGCGTGGCCGAATACATGGTGGAGTACCCGCACTTTGCCACGGACCCTGCCGCCAACCTCACCAAGATAGTGGCCTACCTGGGGACCTACATCGGGGGCGTCACCTTCAGTGGCTCCCTGGTGGCGTACGGAAAGCTGCAAGGTCAGAGGGAGACGTGGCTCAGCTCGGTCAAGGGGTTCTGCAAAATAATGTCTTGACTAAAGAAGTTGAAAACACATAGAATTCATTAATGCAAAAAAAAAAAAACAACAACCCAACAGAGGTCCCGCCTTCCACGGCGCTTGAGGGGGTGTCTGAGGGAGCAGTGTGGAGTAGTTCTGCTTCCTCACGTTCACTTCCTTCCGTTTCTTTTTTTTTTTTTTTTTTCTCTTCTCCCATCCAGGGATGCTGAACAGCGCTCCTTTGGTTCTCCCGGCTCGTCATGCCCTGAACGCCGGGCTGATGGCGGCCAGTGTGGGTGGGATCATCCCCTACATGCTGGACCCCAGTTACACCACGGGCATAACCTGTCTTGGATCCGTCTCCGCTCTCTCTGCCGTCATGGTATGTGTTCGGTGTCTCCGGTGCTTTTTGCATTTTATATGTACTAGGGCTGTGACGGTATGAATTTATTCTTACCACAGTGAGGTTATAACTGCGGTGTTCCGATTTACCGATGCGGTGTTCCGATTTACTTGTTGAGGACTTTTTTTTTTTTTTTGTCAGTCAGTGTGCATTACAATAACAGGATGAAACTGAAGCTTTCAAAAATGCGCGCGGACAACATTTCAATGAGGAATTATAAATAAGTCTTAATAATCATAAATATATTTTTTTACGTGCGAATCGTCTGCGTCACAGGCTCTTAGTACGCGCCCCGATCGCGGAGAGCCATGCCCCGGTCCCCCCAAATAAAACTTGCTTTATTTGGGGGGACAGTGCGCAGAGCCATTCCTCCGTTGAATAGCAGAGTCAGATTCGACTGACAAAAACCCCCTGAGTCAGGTACAGCCAGTGAAAAAAATTAATAATAATTGGACACACAAAATAAATCCCTCGTATTATCCAGAGGCCCTTGAACATAGGATGGAAGTGGGACATTGGATGGCCAGTCATTGATGATAACTAAACAATGATTATTCTGATTATATTTCATATTACACACCATAAGCACTCCAGTAACTTTCACCAGCAAGAAAATGTTATAAAAAAAAAATAAAATCGATTTTATTATTTGCGTTGATGACGGTAATGAGCTGAACCCTGCATCATGTGACGGCTATCATCGCAGCCGTAATGTGTACTCGGGCTTGAGTCTGTAAATGAAGCACTAATCACCAGCAACAAAACACTTTTTCTGTTCGCAGCCATTTAACTCCAATCCCTCCTGTGGGGAAAATAATTCCAACATTTTATGCCGAGAATTTACCCTGGACTCCATCCCTCGCCGTGGACTGTTCTGATTTGGCGCACAGCGAGTTTATGGGCTTATAAAGTGCACAAATTGATTTTAATATGCCGATAGACCAAATGTTTAAAACCGTTTTTGGGGGGGAACAAAAGAGTCGTCTAAATGCTTTGAAGGAAAAGAAGCCAAGTAAGCCAAATAAAAGAGGATTCAGCTAAAAACAGCACAAAGGAGAAGAGCCGGCGTCGGTAAAGGGAATAGCAGCGTTTTAAGATTGAGGTAACTGCAGAGTGGTCCTCTCTGGACTATCTGGCCGAAAAAGTCGAAGGCGACGGTGTGCGTCCTCTCACGTGAGCTCCCTCCCTCCTTCAGGGCGTGACCCTGACGGCGGCGATCGGCGGCGCCGACATGCCGGTGGTTATCACAGTGCTGAACAGTTACTCAGGCTGGGCCCTCTGTGCCGAGGGGTTCCTGCTCAACAACAACCTGCTGACCATCGTAGGAGCCCTGATCGGCTCCTCCGGGGCCATCCTCTCCTACATTATGTGTGTGGTAAGTTAGAAGCGTCGGTCATTAAAGTGGCAATCCACAATTTTATGTAAAAAAAAAATAAAAATATATATATATATTTGTTTCTTATAATTTGCCAGCTAAAAAAGTATCATACATGTATTTGGTTTATTCGTGTGTTCCTCTATATACTTTTTCATTGTTGGCGGCAGGGTCTGCCTTTCCCAGCCAGGATGCAAAGATCGAAAGTGAATTGTGAAGCAACATGAACATTAACAAAAAAAAATAAAAGCACCTCGGGTGGAAAAAAATATTCCCACCCCCCCCAGGTGACGAATAAATTAAACAAATCGATCTATCAGAAGAAGAAGAAGGCGTCGTTTCCAGGAAGTGATGTTGGGGGGGGGGGGGGGGGGGGGGAGTTGCTGTTTTGAATTGGAATTCTGGGACTTCCCAGGATGAATCCACCCAACACAGAGAATCTCATGGGTTGAGTTTTTTTCCCTGTTAGTTTTGACCACAGCAGTTCCTTTCCCCCCCACAAGGAGGGACTCTAACTTTACTACTTCTGCATCAAAGTTAAACACCAGGCCGTCACAAAAAACAAAACAATTTTTCTATATTTAAACAAATGGTTGAACGTGTCTTTAGTCGGACATTTTTGTCAAACAGTTCATGTAAATGTTCGGCCAAACCAAAGCGGAAGGTATTTGTTGTGAATCACGTATGAAAAGCGAACTCCTCTCCCGCTCAGGCCATGAACCGCTCCCTGGCCAATGTGATCCTGGGCGGCTACGGCACGTCCTCCACCGGCACCGGCAAGCCCATGGAGATCACCGGCACACACACGGAGGTCAACGTGGATCAGACCGTGGAGATGATCAGAGACGCACACAACATCATCATCACTCCAGGTAACACACACACACACACATACACGCGCATGCACACACGCACACACGTTCAAGGAAGTATTGTAGTCAGGCGTGCGCACACACACACACACACACACACAGGCAAATAAATTCTTTGAACATACAGATACAATTACGTAAGCATATAAAGATGTGTTTGTAGCCCAGACAATTTCCCATCTCACTTTGCGCCACACACCATGCTGAGACTCAAATCCACAGCCACACAGGCAGTGACATTTCGGCAAAGCGATACCTATACAAGGGGCACCGAGCGCGCACACACACACACACACACACACACACACACACACACACACACACACACACACACACACACACACACACACACACACACACACACACACACACACACTTCTTGACTGTGAAATGAGAAACACTCTCCTTTGACTGTGCCACTCACGGGAGGGGGGCTTAGCAAAGCATATGTGCTGTTTATTTAACCCTTTCTTGACCCCTGTTACATCACCATCTCGCTAGGATAATTACCTAGCCTTGGTGTAGCAGCCAACCGCGCGCGCGCGCACACACACACACACACACACACACACACACACACACACACACAAACACACAACACACAACACGCATATGTTTTCAGCCCTTGTCGATGTGTATCCTGTAGTCTGGAAGTGGTAAGTAACTGGGTATGGTGGAATTTAGTTGACAATATAAACACCGTAGTCAGTATTTGTTCCCCGTTTGGGTTCGCGCTCGTCTGCTTCCTTCCATACCGGTTGTCTGCGTTTCGCGGTCTCACGTGCACTTCGCTCGTGTTACCCGCGCTCTCGCGTTACTTTTACACCGGGACTTGCCACATCACGGGGGTGCGGCCGGCCGGGGTTGTTGTTTTTCTAATAAATTTGTCATTCTGTTGCACAAGGCAATTTGAATCCCTATCCCCTAGGTTGTTTATTTTTAACCAATCACTTGAGCATCGAGTTGCTTTACACAGTTGCGTTCATGTAAACAGGCGTGCATGTCGGGCGTTCCAGCCCGACTGGTCAGCCCGCACACCAGAAAAACCTGCTTCCCGGGATCAGCTGCCAGTTCCGAGAAATTCCAATGGTCGCGGTTGAAGAGTGATAATAACAAGTCAATTAAAGATCTGGATCTAGAAGGGGTTGGAATTACAAAGCATGGGGTAGGAAAAATAAATGATGATGATGATGATGATGATGATGATATGAATAATCCTTATTTGCATTGCATGTTCCAAAGTCTCTTTAAACCAATAAGGCTTATTTCAATGCAATGATAAATATAAGCTTAAAGGGTAAATAATAACAAAATACATTAAATTAATACAGATCAGTTTCAATGAGTAATCTGGTGGAAAAATTGGTGTGGACAGACAATATCCATGATATCCTGCCTATGGGTGTTTTTTTATTTTTATTTTTTATTTTTTTTATTTTAGCATATTATGCCCCATTGGACACATGTCTACAGAGTACACATTGAACCTGTGGTCCTCAACTGGATTCAGTGTGGTTTCATTCAGTAGTGTGGGTTTGAAATGGTTTTATTCATTTTGCGTCTTTAATGCAATTACTAGTGCAATTCACAAAGTTATTCTTCTCTCGATCAGTTAAGCTGTCGGAAAAAAAAACAACTCAGTATTTTGGCGAGCGGAGAATGTAACTTCTTGGAGAATGTTGACTGTATGGGGATATCGGGGGATAAAGGTCTGGTGCAAAAGGGATCATACAATGTCAAAATATGGCATTAAGAAATGGATCAGTTTATAGGAAATGATTTCCTATGATTATATATAATTTTCTCAATTCATAACCCATCCGAGCTCGCATTATTTCCTCCCTCCAGTGTAGCAGCCGGCAGTGGGTCAGTGTTACCCAACGCTGCTTTTCAATCACTGTCCCTGGTTCCGTGTTGACCATTCTCCCTAATTGGAGCCGTCACAGTCACTTTGCCTGATTGGCATCTGTGGAAACAGTTAAGACTTTGCCTGATAAACACAACCGTTTCCCTGGCCTCGTCTGGCCTGTCTCTGTGTCGTCTGGGCCCGCTTGTTTTCCTTAGGAGAAACACTTACTCCGGAGAGAGAAAGAGAGAGAGAAAAAAGCTTGGAAGCACAAGAAAGAAACGAGAGGATTGTGATGAAGGGGGGGCGGGAAAGTGAAAACCATTAAATTGTCGCGCCGCACTGCAGGCGGGCGGCCCTTGTCTCTGCCTTTGAGAGCGACGTGTTGTGACGAGACGCAGTATCTGGTTTTGGTGGCGAGGCGAGTACACGCTATTGGATGCGTGTGTGTTTGTATTTGTGTTCTTATTGTCTAAAATGAAAACAAAAAAAATAAAAAAAATCCTTTTGGACAAAGAAACAAACGAATTGGAAGACAAAGGGACTCAAGCAGAGCTAATGAAATAAATCTGCCATGGTTTTGGCTATTACCTGCCTGATTCCAACTCGCTCCCCAAGTTGTGTAATTACGCTACTGTTTTAGATTAAAGTAGTTATAGCGTCTCTCTCCCGGGGGGATCCTAAAGCATTGTGTTGCTCTATGTGTCAGAGGAAACAACACACACCAGTTGCAAAAGGAATTAAGTGATAATTTTTTTTCTCCATTTATAGAGCATAGTAATCGCTACACCAGGGTCAACCACCTTAAATTGTAATTTTTTATTTTTTACTTTTTTCCCATGTGCGTGCTCATATCAAGTGATCACTCTGTCCTTTCAAAGGGAGCATCCATTGGATGGCTTCTACGGCAAGCGAGAAGTACATATGGATGCTTAGATGACATTGGCTTACCTGTCCAAAAGGAAGTCTGCTGCTCTGTTGCTTGTAATCTCCACTTGGTAAAGGCAAACAACTCCTTTTTTTTTTTTTTATATGATAAAAAAAGTTCATCAATTTGAGTTTCAAGCCCAAACGCTGAAAGAGGAGGTTATGTTACAACAGGTTTAGTATGTGAGGAAGTATAATCGAAAGTGAAGGGATTTTTTATCTTCTGATATATTTTGTCGGTTTATATAAGACAAATTGCCGATTGCACCTTACATTAAAATCTGTGTAGCATTAAAATTCAAATAATTTTAACATTTACGTTGGTGTGAGACTAGTTAATCTCAGTCATCTAGTTGGTCAAATTGCGCACAATGGCTGTGCGTGAGAAACATGGGAAAATAAATTTGTGGTCCAAAATGAGATTATAACAGATGTATTGTATGTTCCTCAAGTTGTTTTCTATCTCTCAACACATTTTCAAAACTGAGTTTGATTTCTAAATATAAGATAAATATATGTAAAAAAAAAAAGTAAAGCCCCATCAGCACGAGTTGAGTGCTCACCAACAACTTGTTGAACAAACAGTGATCTTCGGTGCAACCGGATCGGATGCAGATCAAGTTCCT
>NC_137204.1:20874958-20884958 GCF_960531495.2 Zeus faber | reverse complement strand
CCAGACCAAAAATTCTTTACGGGGGTGCTTGGCTGAGTGTGTGGAAGTTATATTTTTGTGTCAGTTACCTCGACCCAAAAAATAAATTTACATTCGCGATTTTATTGCAAAAAGCACTGCCGGTACAAATCGTTGGCGCTTGTGGTTATTGTTGTAGTTTAAAACATTTGAAAGTGATATACATCGTAGAAGCGATTCTTTTGACAAGGCTGCTTAGTGATAATTGGATGCAGACTCATTAAAACACAAATCACCGGTGCCGGTGCTCCGTCAGTGTTGCTCGTATCTTAACGATAACCATTAGGGGTGCGGTTGAGGGTCGAGAGGATCCGTTAATAATCCGCGTTTGTGTTTTTTTTTTTTCTCCTGGAAGGTTTGGAATCCACCCGGTCGCTGGACGCATGCCCGGCCAGCTCAATGTGCTGCTGGCAGAAGCCGGCGTACCGTACGATATTGTTCTGGAGATGGAGGAGATTAATGAGGACTTTGCCGGTAAGACCTGTCCCTTCCTCCGTCGATAAATCTCTTGAGATGTTGTGAGAAGATTTGTGTTTTTAACGAATAACAGACCCGGTTCAGGGCTCTGTGCGTGACGACAAAAATAACCGTTATTTAGTTTTGTCCTTTCTTACCGCGGTTTTCTTGTTTTCTATATAGGTTTGTTTTTTTTATTGTTGTTTTTTTTTTGTATTGAGTGCATTTCGGTGACGCCATTATCTAGAAAAGTCATTTTTATTCTTATTCAGATATTGACGCTCTGAAAAGATCAGCGCCAACGCAGACTAAAGCAAATTGTTTAATCGGTGTAGTTTTTCCTGGACGAGCGTCCAGGAAAAACTACACTTTTGCAACAAACTTTTGTTTTTTTTTTCCCGTGCGTGTGCCTCACCAGAAACGGACCTGGTGCTGGTGATTGGCGCCAACGACACGGTAAACTCGGCGTCCCAGGAGGATCCCAACTCCATCATCGCCGGCATGCCCGTGCTGGAGGTGTGGAAGTCCAAGCAGGTGAGATGGCAGATTACCTCAGGACTTTATGGGATTTTTGACACCCCGGCGGATTTTAAAAGATCTTAAAAGAATCATAAGGAAATCTCTGATCTTAAGTTTGGTTTAGAGTGTTTGTCTGTTGGTTTAAGGTGGCCACAAACACTTCAGGTGATCAGTGTCGGACTCGTCTAGATATTCTCATCTAGACTATAATATCAGGTTGGTTTGATGTTCTCTTCGAGTCTTGAGTCGTGGCTCCCCGGATGCGGGACCCCATCGCCGCCCTTTCTAAATTCAGCGGTGGAGAAGTCGCCATACTTAGGTAAGGTTAAAGATACCTTACCCAAATATTACTTCTGGGAAAGTCAGAAGTCAATAGTCAGTCAGTTAATACACTACTTGAGTAAAAGTCAAACGCATCATCATTTCAAATCCTTCATTTTTAAAAACCACGTCATTGAGATTCAAGCGGCCTACAATGCCCAATCAAGTCAGAACTTTTCAGAGGTTTTTGTCCCCTAGCGGAATAGCCCCATCGGCCCCCCTCAACACAGACCAGTCTTCTCCCATCACCATTCACCTCCTCCCAACCCCCCCCCCCCCCCCCCCCCAGTCGTTAGAAGTCTCTGTGGTTTAAATTTAGAGAGTTCAGAGTCTGCCAGTGAGACACATCATTAGCTGATTGTTTAGTCTGACTTTGTGTAAATCACAAACCAACAACAACAACAACAACAAAAAGAAAAGCCCCTGCTGTCTGAGCGGGCCCTTAAATGCGCACACACACACACACACACACACACACACACACACACACACACACACACACACACCGGCCTGAGGAAACGGGCTCTCTTAGATAGGCAGAGGCTCCTGCGCTCCAGGTGCGCTCCCATCCTGATCCCATTATCGGTGACTCTGTCGCTGTGGAATGATGACATTTGGAGCATCCCATTGGCTGCTCTCCTGGATGCGCTTCCATGATATTCCACAGAC
Source organism: Zeus faber (assembly GCF_960531495.2). Taxonomy (NCBI): domain Eukaryota; kingdom Metazoa; phylum Chordata; class Actinopteri; order Zeiformes; family Zeidae; genus Zeus; species Zeus faber. Next base: position 20,882,975 of record NC_137204.1, on the reverse strand, counting down.
TCCCCCGGGGAAATCACCAACAAGCAACGACTTCACTACGATCATACACAGCCGTAGACGCACAACGTACATGTATATATGCAAGATGCCACAGACGTGGATGCTTTTCAGTATTATCATTTCAGAAACGCCTAATTTCGTACTTGTGTATTAATTGTACTATCAGTAAATGTTTATTCATATAGCATTTATATTGTTTATTTACATGGCATATACCGATCACAAAGTGCAAATCAAGTTTAATGTTTTATTTGTCAAATGCTTGACATAGCAAGTGTCTTTTCATGCCACTTGCACTGCAGGTTAATATTAATAAAACAGGTTGTGGCGATACTTGAATAAAGCAAATGAAATACATCTTTTTTGAATAAAAAAAAAATGAAGAAGAAAAAGCGGGGGGGGGGGGATACAAAGTTTAGAGTGAACCTAAAGACGTAAATAGAATAGAATTACGCACACACAGATACAGACAGAATTAAACCGAAACAGATGGTTCTTTAGCCGGTACTGGTGTTGTGCCCTTTAAAAGTAGTCATTTCTCCACGTAATCCCACAGTAAATAAATACATAGTGTAATGTTGCTTTTTCCAAGCGCAACACATATTAAATACATTGGGATTAAATCAATTTGGTCTGCACTTTAGCTCTGCCCACGCGTGCCCTGGATGGGATCCCTTCCAGTCCTGGTGCCAACCGCTGAACACATTTAGCTCTGGTTGCACCGCGGCTCCGAATGGAAACAAGTGGCCCATGCATCACAGATGAAGGGGAAGGATGAGAGCGGATGAAAGGGAATGAAAAGAAGAGTGCGTGCGTGCGTGCGTGCGTGCGTGCGTGCGTGCGTGCGTGCGTGCGTGCGTGCGTGCGTGCGTGCGTGCGTGCGTGCGTGCGTGCGTGCGTGCGTGCGTGCGTGCGTGCGTGCGCGCGCGCCCCTTTGTTCTGCGGGTGAGAATCCAGAAAACACCTGGATGTCGGTTTCTTTCCACAGTTCTCACCGAGCTGTTGATTTGTGTCTCTGTTCCACCACCGCACAGTTCCAGCTGATCGACATGCGGCGGAGGTGATGGAGGTGGAGGGAGGGCTTTATTCCAGGCGAAGTTAAACAATCTTGAATCTGCAACGCTCAAACTTAAATAACTCAATCAATGCATTGTGGTTTTAATCGGTTTATATAAAAATATTTTTTTTTTATAGTATAGTATAAGCATTCACATGAAAGTTTCCTAATAAGATAAGAGAGTACTTTATTGTTTACCCAAAGGGGAAATTCAGGCATTGCAACATCTCAACGGGGAAGCATAGAGTACAGAGTAGGAGAATGTACACTCAAATTACAATATATACATAATAAATATGAACAGTATATAAAATATCCACAGTTTGACCAGTAATGTCAGTTTTGAAAGTACACCAGTAGTTTATAAAGTACAATTCCTTTTTGCCTTTGTGAATTGAAGGCATGTAATTAATTGCTGGTGCTGGCTCCAAACGAATAATAAACCGGGACAAAAAGAAGAAAATGAGCCACTCTCTCTAACTCTCTCCATCACCCGTCCCAGTTTTGGGACCTGAATAAAGGGGCACGGGCACTCTGATCGCCGCTGTGGTGAGGACGTGTGCTGTACTCTGTACTCCATGTGTGTTTTCGCCGCAGGTGGTTGTCATGAAGCGCTCCCTGGGCGTGGGCTACGCGGCGGTGGACAACCCCATCTTCTACAAGCCCAACACCGCCATGCTGCTCGGCGACGCCAAGAAGACGTGCGACGCCCTGCAGGCCAAGGTGCGCGAGGGCCTGGTGGAGTAGGCCGCTTCGCCCACCGCGCGGCTCCAGTGGGGGCAAAGAACCGGTGTAGGGGGGGGGGTCGGGGCGGGGTCGGGAGACGGAGGACAATGCGACACGGTTTTCCCAAACGCATCTCCGGAACCGGGATCGAATCCTCACGACGAGATGCTTTTGGGAAAACCCTGCGCTGTCAACGGGAGAACGGATTTAAAGCTGTCGTAGAAAATGCTCTTGTGGAGTAGTGGCCGCGGGGTTTAGGTTCGGTAGATGCAATACACAGTGTGTGTGTGTGTGTGTGTGTGTGTGTGTGTGTGTGTGTGTGTGTGTGTGTGTGTGTGTGTGTGTGTGTGTGTGTGTGTGTGTGTGTGTGTGTGTGTGTGTGTGTGTGTGTGTGTGTGTGTGTGTGTGTGCGCGCGCGCGTACTTGAAAACTGATTTTAGACGTTTCCCCCTCTTGAAGAATATTCGCCAATTAAGGATCGTCACCGAGGGGGAAGCCTGAGGCACCGTGCGCTCTGGGTCACTTCCTTTCAGCCGCTTCAAATAGTTTCTCGCAACAATCCCAAATTTGTAATCGCGCATTGAAAATCGATTGTAATAACGAAAATGATGAAATGATTTAGGAAAAAAAATATATATATATTTTAGCTTGATTGGATCTGAGGAAATAGATATTGGCTTGACCACATGAACTACTTCTGAAGAAATGAACTCGTTCCGAGTCTCAACTCGGAACGAGGCGGCGAGCAGCTTAGTTAGATGGATGAAATGTTTTGTTGCTTTGTTTTCCTCCCGCTGTAAAAAAAAAAAAAAAAAAAAAATGTCGCAAGATCGTCTGCACTTCCTGTCATGATGGTAAAATAAGTTATCTTTGAGGAATAAGTTTGCTTAACAAACAAGTTGAACTGTAATACCTCCCATTTTCTGAGAGGAGGAGGAGGAGGGGGAGGGGTGAGGGGTAGTGCAAAGTTTTTGTACAGGTTAGTTCTTCCAGTAACTCTTCACAGTTCCTGTTTTCTACGCTAGTAAGACATTTTTGTATTTTGGCCTAGAAATTAACAAATCTAGAGTGTGATTCAGTGGTTTATGCGCATACTATTTGCCTTTGCCTTGTGTGTGTGTATGTGTCATTGTGATGATCCCTGTGCCTCGTGTGTGCAATCGTCACACATGGATCGGGAAACCTTTGAAATCCATTCGGACCCCCTCACCAAACCCGCAGCCTCGTGGCTGCTCGGATCGATCGGTCGAATCCAGAAATGAAGATTCGCACTTAGCGGGATCAAAGGCGTTGCCGCTCTGATTAAACCGGGCGGATTTCCGTCGCCGTGTTTGTGCAGATCCTTGTGTGTTGAACTTTTTTTGTTTGTTTTTGTTTTGTTTTTTTTGTCTTGTTTTCCCAGTTGTTCATCTGTTACTTTGACCTTTTGCGGTGAAGAGTATTTTTTAAAAGTGAAGGTGGCCTCAATGTGCATGATATCCTCCCCACGTCGCCATAGACGGATGAAGGAGCGGGGCGTCGTCTTAAGACGTCGTTAAAATAGTGAAAATGAGGTTGATGTCGCTCACAGTCGTACCATGGAGGTGGTTCGGTGTCAGGACGGCCAGTGCAGTCAGAGCTCTTGCTTTTCCAAAAGTAAACGTAAAGAAACCACCTCTGCGTCTTTTACATTTTTAATAGGCTAAACCACCTCCTCATCTTTCACACTTTTAACAGACTTTGCTATGTAATCTTTAATTTTATATTTTTTGCATGCATGCATTGCCCCTCAGATCTGTAACAGTACTGTTTGAAGTTAAGGTGGGGGAACGGGGTCAGGACGAGGCTAACGGAACCTCCTGCTGTTGTTGTTGTTTTTTTTTTTGTTGTTGTTTTCCTTGGCTTGGCACCTGATGCGTTGACCATGACAACTACCCTACCTCTCCGTACGCCACAACATGACCAACAACCTTCGTAGATCTTTCCTCTGACCAATCACCTTTGTAAGGAGCCCATTTACAGACTCTGTATTTGACCAGTCCTTCTCTGTAAGATGCCAATTTCTCCCGAAATCCCTCCCTCAACTCCTCATGTGTCCTTAACCCCGACCAACTGCCTTTTGAGTTTGTGTTCACGTTCTTTTTAACCATCGGTTACCTCAGTTTTTTTCTCAGCAGTTAATTTTTTTTTTGTTTGCGTTTAAAGTTTAGCGTAGGGCTGCAAACAGCGTGGCTGTGCTTATTTAGGGTAAAGTAAAGATCTAAATGTCTAATTTACGCAAGCCAACGCACTCCATCGCCAAAAAAGACTTGAAAATATCGAACAATAATTCCATGCTGATAATTGTACGGAGGCTTAATTTTGTTCAACGGTTATTTTGGACCCGGCGTTTTCCTGGAGTATTTTTCTAGAGCCCTGCCTTTGTGTCCGGAGCTGCTTTGATATGAGGCTGTGGTTAATGTGACATTGAGGTGCACAGTGCTGGAGAGGTAAATGAAATGTACTGTACTGTAACCACGGAGCATTGTCATCCCTAATAAACATGGATATACACCTGATCTGTCCTCAACCTTTCATTTATCCGTCTCTGATTAATGCATTAGCAGCGCACGTCTATTTGTAAAGTTTTATAAAAAAAAAAATTATATTTAATATATATTATATTTTTGTATTATTTATTTATTACTCTGATAATATTATTCTTACTTTAACAGGCTGAAGGGAATACGTTTGAGACATTATAAAGTTAAGGAGGAACGCTGGAATTACTAAGTATTAGTAGTGTTTGGAAGTGGTCCCATAAGTGGCCAATTCCAGAACAATTAGAGGTTCCTACTTTTGGTTTTCGGTAAGTGAATTCCTTAGTGTAGTAAGTAAAAACGTGGTGTTATGATAAACATTATTTGTTTCAATATACACCGCAGCTCCCACAAGCCAAAAAGTCTCCAGGGGACGATTTGGCCACTTTAAAAGTCAGGTTTCCACCAAGAAAAACCCCCAAAAAAACAACAAAAAAAAAATGTTCAGAAGTTTTTGATTAAAAATAAATAAATACTTTTTTAAAATTAATAATTAAAAACTTTTTGGGAGACACTTTCAGGAATTTATAAGCTTTTATCAGGGGATTCAAATAGTTTGAGTTTTATCATAGGGAAGTGAAGTGGAGACGCATTTGAAAGTAGTAATACTACTGTGTTCAATGGACTGTTCCTTAGAGTGCTCCTTCTAGCGCAGGGGACAGAAGACGCTCTGCACTTCTACCTCAAATTCACACTGGACCTGTGGGTTACTACATAACCGTCTGTTTGCAATTATTTGAGCTGATCACATGCATTTCACGAAATTGTCCAATTCCGCATTAATGTTAAACGAACGACGTTGGGACGAATGCAATTCGATCCGAGGCGGCGGGACTGCCCGCTCCCCCGGGTGGACTTCCGTGCCTTGCTTGAGGGCACCTCCAGCGTGTCGTGCCTCAAGACGGCGTACTCCATCACACGCGGCGTTTTTCCGGAGATCGAAGATTGAAGATGCGCCGAGGCCGCAGCTGCGACTTTAAAGTGTTTCTCGGCCGTGAAAAGGATCGCATGAGGCGGCCATAAGGGCCCGGGGATGATAACCTCAGATTAAATATCACTTTCTGTAACATCTTTTTCCCACATCCAGGCGGCACTTGATTGCTATTCATCGCCGGGAAGGGGCAGCGGGGTGAGCTGGAGGTACTTAAAGAAGGGAGTGGTTCCTGAGGAGATAGAGTAGAGAGATAGCGCTCAGACAGGGATTGCATGTGTTTGCGATGAGGGTGATGAGGGTGTAACAAGCGGCACTCAGACGGCTCTTATCTGCCCTGGTCCTGCGGCAGATCTGAGGAGAACTGTCACTCCCACGGGAGAGGTGAGATGCAGAGATAGAGGGCAGAGGCCAAGGGGGGGCCGTGGGGTCGCTAACTCGACGGTCTGTGGGTCTGCAGCCATTAAACATGAGGATGAAACTCTTTATTTGTTGGTGTGTAAGTATAGCCTGGATTTGGACGGTTTCGATACCCGTGTGTCCTGATCGCGCCCTTTGGGACCTGGGAAATTTAAACGGGTGGCGTGTGTGTGTGTGTGTGTGAGAGTGTGTGAGATCTGCGACCCGATAAGCTCCCAGGTGACGGCCCCCCTCAGCCGGAGCTGGTGTATTGTCGCAGCGCCGGTATTTATCCGGCTCTGAAGCGCGGCCACAATGAGCCTCCATCCACCTCCGCCTCCACCTCCCCCCGCGGGCCGGGCTTTCTCTCTCTCTCGCCAGCCGCCTGCAAAAACATCCAAGAGGTTGTTTTGCCCGGCTTTGCGTGCGATTTGGTGAGAAAGTTATTATTTAATGATTTGAAAAGGGAGTTTCTCTGACTGGCATGCCATGGTGATGCGGTGCTCGATAAGCGCGGTGCAATGCAACGTCTGCATGTACTCCTCTGCAAATTATGATGGGGGGTTTTTTCCCCTTATAAATACACGCACGCAATTCTGTGCTCCCCTGCGCTCCCCTTGTCTTGTCAAGCGTAAAACGGTGTCACTTTGAGAATATTTCAAATATATTTCAAATCCTTCCGAATTGACAGAACTCTCTGGGTGTATTTCGGTATCGTATAAGGCCAGCGTCCTATTCTACCTCCCTCTCCTCCCCGTGACTGCTCCACCATCAATTTTGATGAACCCATGGGCGCTCCGTCTTGGATCACAAAACGATCCAGAATTCCGGAACGACGACAAAGAGATGGAGAGGAGTACATCATTATTGGATTTGATTTCCGCGTTCGGCTCGGTCGGCGGCACCGTCGGCTCGCTCTTGTTCGTCGGGGGTTCGCCTTCCCGCCCATGCCCCCCCCAGCAAGGCACTGGCTCCAGAGCCGTGGCTGCCCTGGCTGCCCTGGCTGCCCTGGCTGCCCTGGCTGCCCTGGCTGCCCGCTGCTGCCAAAGAGTGAGGACGGGTCAAATGGAAGAGGACGAGTTTCCCCCGGGATCCAGAGAATGATCCTCCTCCTATGATGGGAACCAAACTCAGACCCTTAAGCCCGACAAGCATTCTACTGGTTTCTAGAGCAGTATTACTAGTGTGTGTGTGTGTGTGTGTGTGTGCGTGTGCGTGTGTGTGTGTGCGTGGGTGGGTGCGGGTGTGCGTGCGTGTACGCATGAGGTAATGCCTGTTGAAAAGCTTGCAGATGTAACAATGTGTTTGGAGAAATGTGCGCACAACAGATGCGACTAGATTGATCCGTTGTGTGTGTGTGTGTGTGTGTGTGTGTGAGAGAGAGAGAGAGAGAGAGACAGAGACAGAGAGAGAGAGAGTACTGTCAGCAGATGTGGCCGTTACAAAGGCAGTTCTTTGCTAACAAGCGTTTTCACCGATACCAAAATGTACTCTGCCTTTCAACTGAACCACCGTCACGTCTGGAGTCGCCGTGTGAGACCAGGGCTTCAGGAATCTACGCTATGTCTGAGCTGCAGTTACTAAAAAAAATAGAAATCCAGGAACAATTTTTAAAAATGTACGCTTCTAACCCTAATGCCCGATCAATACATTTTAAAAGTATACAAATGTTCTTTGTAAAAAAAAAAAAGGTATTTTTTTTTTTCCAATTCATTACAATGGGTCGTCCCACTTTGCCTCCTCATAACGGTGCCCACTTAACTAATATTGTCTCTATTTTCGGGTTTTTGAAAATTTGAACAATATGGTGAGAAACCGAACTTGAAATGATGTCTCGGAGCCACTGCCGACGACGGTGATGTGTATATTTTTTTGTCAGACCTGCTTGATTATTGGCGGTTCCGTCTTTTCGCACACATTTGTCATCGTCTTTGTCGGCGGGACCAGGAGGTCGTTTTAAGGTGGTTTCTCACCGTATCGGTGGGATTTCCCAAAATCTGAACACATGGCCGCTTTTAAAAATGTGATCGGTCGCCGGGAGAACGGCCAGAGGGGTGATGTGAAGTGTGTGTGCGTGCGTGCGTGCGGGCGTGGAATAAGGAACACGCTAAAACTCGCTTTGACACCGGCACGGTCCCGGCTAAAACCTTTCTCGCCGATCACCAGATAAATAAAGGGGCCCCAGCACGGACCCCCCTCCCCGATCCATCCATCCCTCCGGTTCTCCGCTGCCACACCGGCCTCGTTATTATTGTTATCGCCGCACGGCCGCCAGATGGATGGTGTTGTGTAGGTTCTCCGGTTGCAAGTGGTGGAACTGCTCCCTTTCATCCTGGTTCCTGGCCA
>NC_137204.1:20869958-20872458 GCF_960531495.2 Zeus faber | reverse complement strand
ATGTATACAAAGTCAAAGCCAAAGAAAACGTCGACCGAATCTATCAAAAGCATTGCTCATCAGTGGTTTGTTCGGTCCGTACAATGTACATCATTATGACACTACAGTACCGAGACTATTGTAAATTGTAATAAGCATCTGCATGAACGCTGATGATTGCAGAAAAAAACGTAAAGTAGCACTTTGTATTATAGGCTGAATTACATCAGGACACTGTCTATGACTGAACGGTTTTGTAAAACATCTGACTACTTCTTCCACCACTGCGTGCGTGCGTGCATGGATTAGACAGTACACAGGTGCAAAGGAGATCTTAAGATTCAAGATTCAAGATTCAAGAGGTTTATTCGTCACATACATATACATACTTTCATACATATATGCAGTGAAATGTCAAAGTAAGATAAGATAAGATAAGATAATCCTTTATTAGTCCCACAATGGCAAAACTTACATCGTTCCAGCAGCAAAAAGGAGTTACGCTTACGGTTACGCTTACTGTTACGCTTACTACGGTTTCGTGAATCTGTGCCTCATTGCTCTGTTTGGATGTTAAATGGACCTGGGTGATGCGGCGACTCATGCATGTATGTTATATATAGTGTTATATTTGTGTGAAAAATATATTTTGTAGGCACATTTCAGCAAACAAAAATCCATTCTGTGCACAATAAATGTATTTGCATGTTTGCTTTTATCCATATTATCCATTTATCCATATTTCGTCTCCAATCACGACGCTTCGGTGTGAAGCCGAGCAGCTCTTGTCAGCCAATAGGAGGGATGCTGCCTGATGTTGTGTAGCTCCCCCTTGTGCCACCAAAACAGCTCTGGCCCGTCAACATGGACTCCACAGGACCTCTGAAGGTGTCCTGCGGGATCTGGCACCAGGATGTCAGCAGCCGATCCTTTAAGTCCTGGAAGTTGCGAGGCGGGGCTCCTGTCAGCGGTTTCAATGTTGTGGCTGATCATCATCACCAAACACTTATGAAAGCGTCACAAGCCCGCTTTCAGGCCTTTTTTGGCCCTTTCCCTTCGCCGTGGATTAGGTATAATCCTAAAGGTTTAGCATAGGCCGTGTCGTCACCCACACTCGATAAACAAATGACACGTATGCTCTGCAGCAGAAGGAGCCTGGTGTTTGGGGAGGGAACACGTTCGGATCACTGTGAAGGACAAAGACGTTGAGACACATGCTCCTTTTTCAGGCTTCGTCTGCGAGGTTTTGTCAGGAATCGTTTTCTTGTTCATGTCTCTGCTTTGCTGACATGTTATGTTGGTTACAACTTAAATGAGACCTATTCAGAAACAGATTTTGGTGGACTGATAGGGTAAAATTTAGTAAGAGTTTACAGACTACATACAACAGAACCTGGAAGTGAAGCTTAAACCCCATTGGATCACAGAACTCAGGGCCTTAGGAGGGCGGCTCCTCACACTTAAACAGAGCGTCAGGAACACGATGGATTTGGAGGCATGTTAGAATGGCTAGAATGCATAATCTGAGTGGTATTTTCAGCAAAAAAAACAAAACATTGAAAACATGTTTCAGGGCCCTCAGAGACCTGTATTAACTTGTGTAAACATTTGCATAATAGGTTTTTAAAGTTTCGGCAGAGACATCAAATACTTGCATAAAAGCTATAATATTCTCAATAAAGAACCTGAGAGTTAATATTACTTTTCCCATTTACACCACACATATCCAGAAACCCACATTTCAGGTGCACATAGCTTTGGCAATGACGGGGACGGCAACCTCTGGAGGAAAACAAAACTCAGTAACCATAGTTACCTATTCCACTAAAGGAGTCACACTTTCTCGTTGCCTTGCATTTTCTGCACATCAAGTTCTGCAGAATGCAATTTAAGTACATTCATCCATTCATCCATTAATTAATTCATTCATTAATTAATTCATTCAGCTAATCGTCCATTCAGATAACATAGGAAACGACTGTCAAATTTAGGGACCCGTTCCCGAGCCGGTCAGGAGCAGTTAGGGGTTCAGTGTCTTGCTCAAGGACACTTTGACGTGCTACCAGGAAGATTTGGGGATTTAAACAACCCAACTCTCCAGGCACGTGCAAAAGGAGGTGCGGAGGGGGCCCGAACACCTTCCCCCTTTCGCCCGATTGAAAAGGGCCCCATGGTGCCCTTTTTATCGGGCGCGTTTTTGGCATGAAAGGGCATCGAGGCAGCGGATTGTCCGGGCAAGATACGCCTGTTCATGAGGAACGTATCCTTGGCGCGCCATCGCGGGCGCCCCTGATCTGCGCTGCTCTGTTCATCCCCCTTGCCGCTCCGTTTCCTTATGGAACCAATGTAAAACGCCGTGCGTAATGAGAACACCTCCAGAGCCACAGCTGGGGGGGGGGGTCCATGTGCCTTTTATTTATTTATTTTTTTGAGCACCTGCCCCTCTTAACGTCTCTGCACGGGCCTGAAATTAAATTCTCCCATTACCAGATGACTCACTCCATCTCCAGAGCCAGTCTTC
>NC_137204.1:20857458-20862458 GCF_960531495.2 Zeus faber | reverse complement strand
GGGATGAGCGTTTGTGTGTGTGTGTGTGTGTGTGTGTGTGTGTGTGTGTGTGTGTGTGTTTGTGTGTGTGTGTGTGTGTGTGTGTGTGTGTGTGTGTGTGTGTGTGTGTGTCTGTGTGTGCGTGTGGGGGCGGGGGGGCGACATTGCAGTAGTTAGGAAGGTCAGCAATGCAAAATCAGAGCCGGCCTTTGAAATAAGCTCCATGGGAACGAAATAAATTTGGTTTGAGTGAATGTTTGTGACCACCGACCAGCAACTTCAACTCCATCCTAAAGTTAAACTAAGCCCGCTTTTGGGAATGATAAGCCAAACAAAACACCGTAATACAATATTAACTTTCGGAGATGGGCTTATTGCTTAACAATCTTTGTTGGTGTGTGCAAGCACTTCCTTGTGTTCCCTGCTTCCTAGTGCTTTCATTTCCTGAAGCCAGAAGGTTTGTCTGTTGTGCTTTGCTTTTTCTTTAATTTTTTCCTCTGTCCAATCACAGCCTTCCAGATCAGAGGCTTGTGCTATTCTGTTGTAAACACGCCCACATCGACACATTTGAATCTACTTGGCTCAGACAACAGGAAGCATGTTATAGAACCCAGAATCGCGATTGTGGCGCCGCCCCTTGCGGCCGCCTGTGCGAGCACCGATTGTCGATTACGCACATTTGAGTATTTTTCGAGCTTATAGAGCTTGTGCGTAATCACCAGGTGTCATGACATTTCACTGCATATATGTACGACCGTATGTGTACGTATGTGACAAATAATCTCCTGCTAACTTGAACTTGAACTTGAGCTAATACAGATTCATGAACTCCGTAAATTTGCTGTGTTGGTCGTGTGGAGTAATATATTGAAGGGAATGGAAGAAGAAGAAGAGACAACCAGAGAGAGAGTGAAGGAATATACCATATATGCAGGTGTGCATTAGAGAGGCTGAAATGAGATATAAGGGATAAAAAAAAAATAATAATGTGACATCCAGAGGAGTGGGAGATTTAAGTGCTGAGAGAGGGAGTACAGGTACAATACAGGTAGGTGTCAGGGGTTGGCGGCGATTAAAATGAGGAGGCAAACTGGGGCTGAATGGGTAAACATTAAATAAGTGTAATCGTGAAGAATTATTGGGGGTCAGCATTTTAATCCAGAGAGCATCATGTTTGTTTAAGATATTGGTCAGAAGGAATTGTCCCTGCATGACTCTGAAACTCTTTAACCAAATAGAGCAAAATAAACAAAATGAAAGGTCCACTTAAAAATGATATCATATATTCATAACACGGTCTGTCATGCGGGTTTAGTGCAGCTATTGCAGGTGAGCACATGGATCGACATGAATACATTTGTCTTCCAATGCACACCAGTAAAAGTAAAATAAAGTAGATAAAAAAGGAATGCAAGGTGATTTCCAAGGGTCGGTTTGCTATTTTACAAACAGTTCTTGTTCTCTCCCGTCATTTAAAACTGCTCACGGCACAACCTCACTGTCCGCTTTACTACTGAGAAACTTACCACTCTGCTGCAGCTCCTCACTGTGCTTCCATGCAGTGCAATGGGGCACTGAAAAGTAACAAAGTTGAATCCCCTTTTGGAAAACCGTAAACTCGTATTATAGTCACATGCGCCGTGGTGTATTTTCAGACATGTTTTGAATAACAGTAATATCATCCTTTTTAAAAAAATTTTTTTTTGATACTTATTTTTGTCATTGACATCCAGAGCGAATAACTGCTCCAGGGGGGTTGCCAGTAAGAAGCGGAGCATCTTCTTGTTTCAAGAGCTGACTGGTGTGAAATAACATATAACATATATAATGTTTTTAAAAGGACATTTAAAGAGTGTTTTTTTCTAACTTTGCCCCATTGGACCGTGTCGAAGAGGCTGCAGGGTAGTGGTAAGTTTCTGCTCAGCGAACGGCTGAGGGCGAACCGTCTTTAAATGCACAAATAGATCTATTAAATGAAGATCTCAGTGACCAGATTCGATACCCAAAGCGTCGCGCGCGCGTGAGGTCATCCTATCTCCTCATTCGTTTTGATTAAAGTTTCGGAGCCCGATGTTTACAGTTTTACTGCGATAAAGATTACAAAGCCTTCCATCAACACGAGGGAAGGGCCAGGGCGGAAAATGTTACCGAGTTAAAGTCAAGAACAAACAGATCCCTTCCATCCCCGCCGTCGAGGAAACTGTACTCCAAACAATCCGCGAAGGTCTTTTCCATTCACGCCATTTCCTTTCAACGTTATTTCGTGGCGTTGTGTCAAGATTTCGGGAGATATGTTTGCAGTTTACGCTGTGGTCGGCGCTGCGGCCCGAAACAATGCAGGCAGGGGGCTCCGTTGCATTTGTTTGTCGGGGGAATTTTCCCGTGTGAGACCGAAGGTCCCGGTTGGAGGCCGTTCCGAATGCTTCGAGACTGTAGCTGCCTCCATCATATTAGAGTTTGGACTTTGCGGCGTGGATGGAGGAATTGTTGCCTCTTATTTTGAGACCTGATCTGACCCCAGAGCTAACGTGGCATGGACTCCATTCTCTCCTATGCAACAACCGCCGACTTCAATTTTCTTTCCACCTCTCTCTCCTTCCCAAATCGTAGCAATGTCATTAATTTGGCAATGACTGTGGCAAACAGGGGTGGTAAATATAGTAGTAATAAGGGCTTCCTCTATGTGTAACCCTCTGGTTTTGTATGGAAGGCAGAACGCAAGACGCAATTTGCGGCGAAATATACCGATATATATATATATACAAAATAAAATAAATATAAGAAATTACAATTTCAGCAAATATCCGTGATGATATACTGTAGTTTCTTTTCCCCTTCACTGCTTCATTAAACAAAATAAATGTCAGACCACTTTTACATTACATAAACTTAACATTCAAACACTCGAGTAGAAAATTACAACATACCTGGCAATAAAAAAAACACAACAAAACTTTTGCACACGGACTCCAGCTTCACTCCGAAATCAAAAATCTAAAATAAAACAATGATACATTTTTCTAAGTAAGTAAGAAATAATAAGAACTTAAATTTCAACACAGACAAACTTACAAACATTTATAAAATACAGGAGCGGATCTGCCGAAGCAACCTACCGGCCCCGGGGTCCACATTGACACAGGCACGGGAACCGGGAGTCTCAGTGACTTTTCCCTTCCACCGTGTTACCCCGGAAGTTGAAAACGAATACAAATAAAAGTGCTATAGAAGATATTTTGGCAAACGTCACTAATTATTTATAACATATTTTTACTTTGGTTACATATGCACATTAAATACAACAGTACATTTGGCCGCACCTTTGGTGAATTGCTCTTGAGAACATGTTTATTGTTTATTGTCCCTCCAACAGTGAAACGCGTCCACCCCTGGTGGAAAAAACATTTTCATCGGCATCGCAATTCAATCCCTTTTTTTTTTTTTTTTTATAATATGGGGCCAATTATATTGATTTTGAAGTGAAGCGTTCCGGTTAAGTGCGGTAATGCGCTCCGCTGTTGATAACCTGGATGCGGGGGCATTCCATCCCTTCGCCTCGGGCCACGGCGAGGGTTACACACGACTGTCAGTGATTACAAGTTCCATCACCTGCCAATGGAACCGCCCCGTGTATCTCCGATAAACATTCTGGGATTAAACGGCCGATTTGTCATGACGTCCGTAATGTGGTTTCCAGCGGTGACAGCGAAAGAAACAGCAGTCGACTGGAGCGCCGCTGCCAAGGCACAAGATGCACCGGGACGCAGTCGTATGTCACAGCCTCGCTGGAACGGCATCTAGTAAATAAAACATGTGTTGATGAAACCGCCGCACGTGTCCTTAATCTGAAGGTAGTAAATGTCAAATGAAGCCGGAATGAATCATGAAAAGCAGCTGTTGTTGTATGTACGACACCGAAACAAGTCGATTGGAACGGAATCGGCGTCTATCTGAAAGCGGAATCCGGCGAAATATCAAAACAGCTTCTTTTTTTTTTGTTTTGTTTTTTTGCCAACGAAAGTGGACGAAAGCCCATCTCCGACGTTTTGAGAATTGCTTTTGGTTTTTTTTTCACGGATAAAGCGCAAAAACATACAGAGGAGTCGGGTTGAAAACATGACACATGTATTGCGGTGAAGAAACAAAACACGGCTTAATTGAACACGGCTTAAAAATACAGTATATCATTTATAGACAATCTTGTTTGGTGAAGAGAAAAAAATTCTTAAAATATTTAGGTCGAGTAATGTGTAAAGATTTTTAATTCAACAGCTGTCGTTACAAAATACAGGCTTATGTGTCTTTCTGCTCTGACAAATTTTATATCTCTAATACAATCAAACGGCTGTTTCTTGTTTGATAATGCAGACTGATAAAGTAAAACAATGATGACAGGTGAGGTTTTCACCTGATGAGGACATTCATAGCAGCAGAGCAGTCCAACTCCCAAAAACCAAGTTCTGGGTGCAGGGTGGATGAGCATGTTAATATTATTTTATTGCAACAGCCATTGTTCATCCATATAGCTAGACCCCAAACTACAGCAGAAGAGAAATAACTCCGCTCCGCTCCGACCGACAAAACGGCATGTTAAGAATTCAGAATGCGAGCGACGCCAAGGTCTGGTCAAACAACCGCCATAGCGAAGGCAAAAGCACCATCCAAGAAATGGAAAATCTAAATAACCCGTGAAGGATGTTGAAAAAGTGAAGGAAAAAAAGTCTCCGGAGGAGAGGAGTTTTTCGGAGGAGGTCGGGAGGGCATCTCCGCCCCGCCGTGCCGCACAGCCCTCCCCTGGAGAAATGAGGAAACTCACCGCGTGGAGCAAAGGGTGTCAGAGAAAATAAAAGGCCCCGATGGCGTCACCTCATTCTATCACCCCTTCATGTTATATCTTCAATTTTTTTTTTTTTTTTTTGTATTACGATAACTACAAATCATAAGCTGAAGTTCCTCATCGCGAAAACCCCCCCCCCAAAAAAAAACAGTTAGGCTTTATCACTCGACCGTGACATTTGGAT
>NC_137204.1:20839958-20852458 GCF_960531495.2 Zeus faber | reverse complement strand
GAATTAGTCTTTCTAGAGCAGCTTTGCATTACGACCATCTGGTCTATGATTCATCATCAAACCCATCTGCGTCCCCAGCCTATATGCTCTCAAGTGAGATATGCGATCTGTACTTTTTCTTTGGGCTTTTTTCATTTGTTTTTTTTCGTCTGCTTTTGGTTTCACTCAAACGAATGGAGTAAGCAAAAACAGCTCATGGATGCATGCCATGGTCGAGCATTAAATCAGCAAACGTGTCTGAACGCAAACGTCTAAACCTTTTATATCTAATTGCAATTGATCGTGGCTTCAAATTATAGTCCATAATATATTAAAGGTAGTTAATGTGTTGCTTTGATATATTTTACGAGTAACTTAAGTACATACTGTAATATATCATACGAGTAAGATATATTTTGTATGTAGGTCTAGGCTATTTAACAAATAATATTTTTATTAGTCAAATGTCCGAAAACTGTTCCCTTGGATTACTTCTTCCATATATACAGTATGTGCCTTTTTTACTGTGATAAAAAAATGTTAATATCATTATTATTGTTGCCGCTGATATTCCATTATTCCATTCAAATTGGGAGTTGAAACGTTTATCTTCTTCCAAATTCACAGGACGTTCTAAAAACATGCCATTGAACATGCCATTGAATAAAACTATAATATAAACTATAATAATAATAATAATAATAATAATAATAATAATAATAATAATAATAATAATGGATCAAATAAAAAAATAAACGACCAAAAAAATATATAATAATAAATAAATAAAATCATTTCGGGGTGGCTACAATGCCTTATTTGGTTGTTTATGTGTATTGATTTTTTATTTTTTTTCGTCCCATGGCACCAAGATGTCCGCTCTATAAATAGTATTTCTGTGTTTATCTGTGTTGGCCATTTCAGCCTCCATACATTCCAGCTAAATGAGGCCTCCCATTGCAGGAGTCAGTAATCAAGCCGCTCTGTACACTATATTAGTTCTAATAGGCAGTGGCTGCTGCTTTGATGGAGGCTGCTCCACCGATACCCTGCTACTCCCACTGGGGCAATTAAACGCCGAGGGCAAGACCACCGGCTCCACTCGTTTCTTCCACTCGTCCATTCCTGTCCCTCCTCCCTCCGTTTCTATTTTCAGTCCCTTCCACTATTTGATCCCCACCTGTTCCTGGTCTCTCTTTCTCTTTTTCTTCCTCCGCCATTCCCCTTTCCACCTCTCTCTCTCTCTCTCTCTCGTCTCTCTCTCTCTCTCGCCCTCATCCCCTCCATCTCTTTTTCTCTCCGCCCCTTCCTCTCTTTCTCGCTCTCTTCCTCCCTCCTTTCCTCTCTCTCTCTCTCCCCCGCGTCCCCCTCTCTCCCTCTCCCTCTGTTTCTCCATCTCTTTTTCTTTCCGCCCCTTCCTCTCTCTCACCCCCTTCCTCTCTCTCTCTCTCTCTCTTTCTCTCTCTCTCGTACCTCCCTCCCCCTCGCCCTCTCCCTCTCTCCCTTTCTCGTACTCGTTCTCTTTCTCTCTTCCTCTCTCTCTCTCGTACCCCCTCCCTCCCGCCCTCTCCCTCTCTCCCTTTCTTGTACTCACACCCTTTCTCTCTCTCTCTCTCTCTCTCTCTCTCTCTCTCTCTCGCTCCCACTCACACTCTGAATCCCTCCCTCTCTCGCTCGCCTTTTATCCCCTCTCTCTCCCTCCACGTGTCTCACCTCGCCCCTTCTCTCCCTCTCTCTCTCTCTCTCTCTCTCTCTCTCTCTCTCTCTCTCTCTCTCCCCGACCTCCCTGTCTCCCCCTCCCTCTCTCCCACTCTCCTTTTATATCATAACCCCCCCATCTCCATCACCACCACCCCCGCCCCCTCTCCTCCATCCCTCCCTCCCTATCTCTCTGATCTCCCTAATTTCATATTTGTTGTAGTCTCCGTGTCCTGATAGAGGCCTGCTGCTCTGATCTCACTCCCACCCAGGTAATTAAACACAACGCTGCTCGGACCACCGCTGGGACGGTTGAGAGATTGATTTTCTCCTTCTCTCATTTTCCCAGTAACTCCCTCTCCCCGCTCGCAGTTCGTCTGTTACTCGCCCTCTTCCCGGTCGGCGTTCGCCCCATCAACTGTTCTCCCGCTCGCTTCCCATGAACTCTCGGGCATCCAGCCGCCGTCTTTGTCCTCGGGCTGTTTTTTTTTTTTTTACATTTTTTTTGCACTTTCTCCATGCCACGTTTGTATTCTCCGCATATTTAGTTTTTTTCATTCCTGAACACACACACACACACACACACACACACACACACACACACACACACACATGCGCGCTCGCGCACACACACACACACACACACGCATGTACACACACACACACACATACACACACACACACGCACACAGACACACACACGCGCACGCACACACGCGCACACACACACACACACACACGCGCGCGCGCGCGCACACACAGTCCTGATTGACTTGAATGATTGACACGGGACATTTTGTTTGCTGAGGGTCTAAAATTACCCGCCCGTCTGTTTGGATGAGAGGCAACGCGGATGATTTCTGCCCTCTACCTTCGCTGACCACGGCTCGGTCGTTCAAATAAAATCAAAATCAACGTTGTTTGTATATATGGCTCTTTGCACAATGTCCCCCCCCCCCCCCCCCCCACCACCACCACCACCACCCGGAGAAACCCCGTGAACCGCGGCGGTCGTTTCGTAAAACGTTATCTCAGTGTCCCGTGTAAACCCTTGTCGGGGCCGAACGGAACAAAAGAAAGGAGGACGTTGCAGGAAATCTCCAAGCGCAGGCGCAAGATAAAAGTTAGGTTTGCCCTCTAAACAAAACAAAAGTTGCAGAGCAAAAAAGTCCAAACGAACTTTTTCAGGTTAAAAAAAGAAAAGTTGCATTTAAATGAATGGGGAGCAGCGTGGTTCTGGGACCTGAGGGGCGTAAATGATAATACCACTGGGTTAAAAATCGGACGGAAGCACCGATACTCGTCCCAATATTATTATCAAATGATCTTTATCGGGGGGGATATTCATCACAAAAATGTTTTTTTTTTTTTTTTTTACCATCGCTGTCGTTCATTAGCATGCAGCGTTGGTCCCCACTCAAAGTAGGAGACGTTTGAGTCGAGACGATGACGGTTTCTTGACACAGGTTTTTTAATAATAATGAGCCATTTGATCGGAGCGGACAGTCCCCTCTTAATATTTCAGATTAATATCCAGTCGGGCACCACGGTGGTCTCCTTGGCACCGCGGGACCAAAAAAAAAAAAAGAAAGCTCAGCAGCCCGAGCAGATGAACGGGACCTCGGCGAGCCAACAATGGAACAAGAACATCACAAGCGCCATACGACTGTTATTTTGTACTTTTAATATAAAAACCACATGGCACCGCAGATCCGCCGGGATCCCGGGGTTCCTTTTAGAAAAAGCGCCGAGGCGCGGGGCCGCCCGTCCAATCGTAAAGGCGTGGCTCCCGGCGGGGGAGGGGGGTCCCGCTCGGGATACCCGGAGAGGTGGCCGAGGAGGTGGACTTTCGGGCGGGGAGGTTTCCCGTCCGTGTCTGGTCCTCGTTGGGCTCCCGTTTTTTACCCCTCCTCCGTCGGCCGTCGTGCCGGGGGTCTGGGATTAAACAAAAACAAAACAAACATACTAGGGATTCCTTTGTGTGTGTGTGGGTTCTTTTTTTTTTTTTTTTTTATTTAAACTTGGCTTGTTTTGGTCATTTAGACCATTGCAAGATGTAATCCTTCACAGACACACTGACGAGCCCCCACATAGGGCTTCACACACACACGCACACACACACACACACACACACACACACACACACACACACACACACACACACACAGGAATGCACACACACACACACACACACACACACACACACACACACACACACACACACAGACACACACACACACACACACACACAGTCAGACACTCAATATCCAGATGAAATAACATTGCCTTTGGTGTTCTCGGGGCTGTATTAATACTGGCGCTGATCTCTAAGACCAGGGAAAAAAGGGACACAGCAGATATTTCTAGACAGACATTCTAATTTTACTACACTGCATTAAAACGCAGGGAGGCAGTTTTTCTTTTTCCCCGGCCTCCAAAGATCAACATTTTTATTTATTTTTTTGTTCCAGTGTGGTTCCAGGGGCCGGGGTTTTGCGGCTCACATCTTCGAGTCTCCAGTGACCTTTTGTGCGAATACTTTCCCACCTCGCTGCGGCGTCGCCGTCGGCCTGTTTTCCCCCCGCCTTCCCCTTGGACGGACGGCGAGTTTTTTTTTTCTTCTTTCATTGTCAGTGTGAACATGATTGAATCCCTCGCCGTGCCAAGTCGAAGGCCATATCCAGACACGTAGGGATTTTTCTGAAAACGCATTTTTCCCCCTTAAAAAAAAAAAAAAAAAAAAGCTCCGTCCACACTAGAACGCAAAGACGATTTCAAACGTTCACATGAGCCTTCCAGGCCGGTAGGGGGCGATAATGTCATAAAACCTGAAAACCTCAAACACCCCAGGAGAACAGCATGCACATTGCGCTTCTTCTTAATATTCAAACACAATGCATGAGTGCGATTCGGTGAACAACACCATGGTCGTCGGCTGTCGCTCAGGTTTTACCAGTCAACACAAATACACGAAAGATGGATAAAATTTAAAATAACCACCCTGGAAGGCGCTTTCCAAAAATGTGTGGTGAGTGAGAGTGACAGTGAGAGTGTGTGTGTGAGAGAGAGAGAAAATGCGGGCCTCTGCTCCTCACGATAATACAATTCACAATTACAACGCAGTAGCAGAGAACCAGAGAAGTCATTTCAATAGCATTTGAAGGATTATTATTTGAGACGCTTACTGATGATGAGAGCTGGCATTATTTTTCTTTGGTCATTTTGACAAGTGTGACGCAGTCAAAAGCCAAATGACCAACAGGTGCCTCATAAGCATCAGTCATCTGACTCTCAGTCATGTTGCCTTGTTGCCTGGAAAGGTTCTTCATCGGCCTTATTCATTGTGTGCGTGTGTGGGTGTGCGTGTGTGTGCGTGCGTGTGTGAGTGCCCGTTCGTGCGCGTACATGTGTGTGCAAGTGTGTGTGTGTGTGTGTGTGTGTGTGTGTGTGTGTGTGTGTGTGTGTGTGTGTGTGTGTGTGAAAATAAAGGTCTCTGAAAAAAACCCACTTGTATATTAGTTATGTAGTGCAAGGATTCTCAAACTGTTTTAAACCAAGGACACCTTATATGAGAGTAAAGAACCTGAGGACCCCCTGACGTATTGATTTTATTTTATTTTTGTCCCAAAAAATAATTTGATATAAGGCGTATAACTCAAATCAAGAGAGATGTGTTCGAAATATTTGTATTGCGCCATTTCCAAATACAGTACTACTCAATGGCAAAAAGGAGATCATTATTTACATATATATTGCTCAAATATATAATATCTCTAAAAATGTATAAAGAGATGGATCCTTTCAAAGGACACAAAAATATAATTAAAAACATATTTTTGGATCTTCTTTTTTTTCCAAAAAACTTTTCATAGATCCTCCCCTTTGAGAATCACTGGTATAGTGTACACAATGTTGACGTTCCACCTCGGCCCGGGGGGATGCCGGGCTTCTCTGACCCCTCGCCCCCCATGTCCCCCTGAGGCAAACAGCTACACGATTTTTCCCCCAAGGTCTCAATACAGTCACCGGCTAATACAGGGTTTTATTGGTCTGGAGAACAGCTTCAAAATCCGAATCTTTCACGACTGGCTTGTTATTGTTTTTAAAGCTCTGTTTACTCTGCACACACAGCCCAGCCCCTCTCCGGGCCAGAACCCAGCAGCTTTATTAGCGAGATCACAGAGTTGGGTGGGCAGATTAGAAGGCGTGATTATGTGCGCATGCATGCCTGTGTGTGTGTGTGTGTGTGTGTTTGTGTGTACCTGTTTGTGTGTGTGTGTGTGTGTGTGTGCACCTGTGTTTGTGTGCATGCATGTTTGTCCGTGTGCTGCATTTAGTTGAGGTAGAAAATATGACGAGTTTATGGAGGGAAAAAGCGAGGGGGGATTTCATGCATCTGTGTGTTCATGGTTTTATGAGTGCCTGTGTGCGTGGATGCGTGCGTGCATACGTGTGTGTGTGTGTGTGTGTGTGTGTGTGTGTGTGTGTGTGTGTGTGTGTGGGTGTGTGTGTGTGTGTGTGTGGGTGTGTGTGTTTGTGGGTGGGTGGGTGGGTGGGGGAGGTTGTGTTAGAGCGAGAGAGAGAGAGAGAGAGATAGAGAGAGAGTTGGTGAGAGCGAGTCAGAGTGTGACTAACTGCCGGGGCTGTGGTGTGGTTGGCCTCACCTCTTAAAACGTTGATAGGGAGGTGATTATTGCATTATTTGTTTGTGTGTTTTACACGGTCTGCGACGCTCACCAAGCAGGTGTTTCATTTAACCTGCTAGGGGGTTTTTTTGTTCTTTTTTTTTTTTTTTTTTCACCTGCCGCGACGTGCACGGCGGCCGAAAGGCGCGGCGTTCCTCGCGTACGGCGAGAGGGAGGAAGAAGGAGAGAGCCGCCGATGACGACCTCCCCGAAAGAGATGACGCTCGTGAGCCGGTGGTAGAGCAAACCGTCTGCGCTGCCGACGGTAATACAACCCTCGACTGTTTCACGGTCCCACTAGGATTTGAACGAGGGGTCGTGGGGACGCTCGCTGACGTCTTGACTGTGGTAATTCCGATGGGCAACAATCAAAGGCCAACCGTCTAGAACACTTTTCAGAGATTCTGGGAAGTGACTAATAAGCAACCATTGTTGCCTCCTGTAAGTGGCCTCATCAGCATTCATCACTGTAGCAGCGAGTCCCTTCGCTGGGTTCCAGCCAAATATCAAAGAACCTAAGCTGTGGGGGATAAATGATAGGTTTAAATGATAAGAAGTATATTACAGGTGTATTTGCTATATTGCCACCATCATTAAGCATCATATATTCGGGGGAGGGTTCAATCTATATACCTGTCACCCGCCTCATTATACCTTAAAACAACTGTCTGCTTCAACCGAGTCGTGAGCCGAGCACACGGTGTGGACCCCCCTGCGGCGCGTCGGCCCCACGTTCTCACGGTCCCCCCAAGGCGGCGCTTTTGCCGAGGAAGCATGGCTTTTTTATTTTGTGGTGGTTAGGAGAGTCTCACTGCTCTTCCCCCTGGGAGGTTTTTTCCGGGGGGCGTTCTGGGACGTTTCCACTGCGTCTACGAAGGGAATCGAGAAAGACGAGAGGACACGGCCCGAGAGCAGAATATAGGGTTGGAAAAAAAACTGATGTATCTGCCAAACGGAAGGAATCAATACAGTCTGTGCTCTGGATCTACCATTACATCGGGTGATCCGTTAGCATTCCATGTTCCATCGAACGGTCGGAGGCACTGAGGACTCTCACGCTCGTCACTATTTACCAGGAAACAACATTTTTGACATCACATTTCTGAGTCAATACGCGTCAAATCCTCAATGATTCCCAAAGATGTTCACACACCCCCCAAAGGGAACAATCAGTTAAAAAAAAAAAAACTTTAACCAAACGCGCCTCCTCCAGCAGTTGGGTGTCGCGCCCAGTGGCGGAACGACTAGTTCGCCTTTCGCTGGCGAAGCAGGCGTTCCAATCTCGCTTCGCGAAAACGGGGAATAATAGCGGCGAGCCACGTCCCGTGCGCTAACCGCGCCGCGAGAGGAGGCGAGAAGTTCCGAAATCGAAGGAGGAGAGCCCCAGCGACGCGCCCAACACTCCCCTTAGGTTTCATCTCAGCGGGTGGGCTCTCTCTCTCCCTCTCTCGCTCGCTCGTTCACCCACTCGAGACCTACAGTGAAGAGGGCGAAGCGTGTTACCGCGGCTATTGATGTCCAACCAAACAAGCGGTAGATGAATGGAAAGCATAGGAGCCGTGTTGACCATAAATAAAGGAAATACCGCGCCCACAGACACGAAGGTTGCCCCAAAAACGCGAATTCCGCCAAATCCCTTTCGCATGCAACCATTGTCTCCTCACGGAAAACATATTAGTATGTTTGACAACCCGTATGTAAGCGCGTATCGAATACAAGCCCCGAAAAGAAAGTAGAAGGATTTATCCCTTCATGTGTCTCAGCCGGGGGCTCATGAACGATGACCCTGGGGAAGAGAGGAGACAACGTCGCCGAGCCGCTTTCATGAGGGGAAATTGACGTTATCAACACTGACAGTGACCTACCGGCTGTTTTATGGTTACACGGAGATGTTTTAGTTCCTAGATGTCAACACTGCGATGAAATAAAGAACTCAGCACACACGCACACACACACACACACACACTCACCAGCATCCTTTTCTATTTTTATTATTTTTTTCTCTGGTTTCAAACCTTGGGAGAGTCGTTCATGTTCTCATATATTATTTGAGCCGTCGGAGATCACAAGAGCACCATATGGGTGTCCTATCTGGGGGTGTAGCGGTTTTAAGGGGGCGCCTGTCAGGAGGGGTTACATCGGGGCTCGCTCACGTGCCTCACACAGCGCGTGGCGGGGGCGCCCTGCCCTCGCCGTGAAGAAAGAAGAAACAGTCTTTATTCGTCACGCAACACACCACACTACAACACATGCACATGCTTTTGATGGTGGCCGGTGAAATGGATCCTCTGCTTTTGACCCCTCCTGGCCTGTCCTTCCTCCGGGGCCACAGCCAGGAGCAGTGGGCAGCATACGTGGACGCGCCCGGGGACCAGGTGATAAGTGTCCATCGCTGGTCAGACGATGATGGGTGCATGTTTTTGGTGGGGGTCCTTACTGACGTGAGGCGGAGGAAACCCCATGTGAGCACGGGGAGAACATGCAAACTCCACACAGAAAGGCTCCTATTTGGGAGATAACCCGCCGGAGCACGGTGCCAACAGCGCCCCAGGCGGGAATCGAACCCAGGACCTTCTTGCTGTGAGGCAGCAGTGCAATGCACTGCACCACCGTGCCACCACGTGCGATGCTTCGGTGTCACAACTTTTACCCCTGTCGTTCCGGAGACTACACAGCGAGGCCTGTCACTGCAGCCTGTTAGCACTTATGAGGCTGTTGTTTTCTCTCTCTCTCTCTCTCTCTCTCTCTCTCTCTCTCTCTCTCTCTCTCTCTCTCTCTCTCTCTCTCTGTCTCTTTGTATCTCTCTGTCCTTGTTTCCCCCGCCCTTAAACTCTCTTGCCTCTCTTTCTCATTCCCTGTCCCTTGATTCCTTACCATCTCTCAACCGTATTACCTCTCTCCCTCTCTCTCTCTCTCTCTCTCTCTCTCTTTCTCTCTGCCTATCTCTCAGCCCACTCTCTCCCTCTCTCTCTCTCCCTCTCTCTCTCTACCCTCTCTCTCCCTCTCTCACCCCCCCTGTCTCTCCATCTCTCTCCCCCTCTTTCTCTCTCCCCCCTCTCCCCCTCTCTTTCTCACTCTCTCTCTCTCTCTCTCTCTCTTTAGTAGGTCAACATGTCCTGCCTCTTCTCTACATTAATTGTTGTCTCGCTGTATCACGCAACCATGCGCAGCTGGCTCTTATTAGACCTGTATTCCCTGTGTGTTTGCATGTGTGTGTGTGCGCGTGTCTGTGTGTGTGTGTGTGTGTGTGTGTTTGCATGTGTGTGTGCATGTCTCTGTGTGTGTGTTTGCATGTGTGTGTGCGTGTCTGTTTGTGTGTGTGTGTGTGTGTGTGTGTGTGTTTGCATGTGTGTGTGTGCATGTGGATGTTTGCATGTGTGTGTGTGTGTGTGCATGTCTGTGCGTGTGTATGTTTGTATGTGCGTGTGCGTATCTCTGTGTGCGTGTGTGTGTGTGTGTGTGTGTGTGTGTGTGTGTGTGAGTGTTTGCTGGCAAGGGTAATTCCCGCTCTGTCTTTGATGAGCAGGTTGGTCCAAGGCTCCAGGCGTGGTTTTTCTACAATCTTCACACTTGGATGCAGCGCTGGTGTTTGCACGCACCTCTCGTGTCCCTCCATGTGTCGCACGGGGAAGTTTCGGTTACAGACGGAGACGCGGACGGTGCTGTGCTCTCGGGCTTTTCACCGCACTGCGGTTTTCGGGTCCCGTCTTGAGGACCACTGCCACCTGTCATCACCCTCCGTTCCACCTTTTCATCCGCAGCATACACTGTGACCGAGATGAACGCTCCGCTGATTGGACGGAGACGTGCAGACGCCTAATGAGTGGTTTGACTCAAACTGTTTGCTTGCAATTCTTAAATGAAAGGGACATTCATTTCCATGTGTTTGCGGTCGAGGTGTGGCGTGGCCGTCGCGCCCGCAAAACTCCCCAAAGTTCCGACAGGCGGCCCCCAGGGGGGCCAACTTCGTTTCCCCAGTTATTGTGGCGCTGTGCGCTTGGCCGTGGCGCTCGAAAAAAACAGTATTTCTGGAAAGCCAACGACGGCTTCCCGGAGGACGCTACGGAGTCAAGCATCCGACCGCACGGATTAGCGTGGGATAATGAAGACCCGGGGCCGCTCGGAGCCTACGGGGCCCGATGTACGGAGCCAGTGGGCTGCGCTGGGTTTCATAAGATGTCCCCGGCACACAACAGGCTTCTGAGAGGGATGATTTTCAGGAAAGATGACAGCTCATAGTCTCTGCGCTGTGACGGCAGAAGATATCCGGAGCCGCCGCTTTGGCCCTGCACTGAGATCAGGGGGAGATTGAGGCTTTTTTTTTTCCGGAGCCCAATCTAGAGGATACCACCAAATCCAGGCCGGATCAGGGGAGAAATTGACTGCAGAGTCAGCATTTCTGTAATAAAGTGCCCCGAATAAAATGTCTCCATGAATCAGCAGCGCGACCCCATTGTTGCTCCAGCCGCGCAAAAGTGGCTGCAGATCGCTAAAAAAAAAAACAAAGACAAAAAAAAAATCAATAATAGCTATAATAGTAATAATAATAATAATTTTGACCGTGTCCTCTGTTCATTCCCAGTTTTGTCTTGCTTTCATCAATACAAACAGCATCAGAATACAGCTGCATTTATTTATGTTCTGTTTGTGCTTCATTTATAGAATCCTGGGCTCCGAACTCAAATGTTACTTTCAGTTTATCTCTCGTGTGCAGTATAGGATAGCCTGATGGAATATAAGCTATCGGGTTTCGGTGGTAATATTTAGACTTGTGCAGGTCTGCGTTGGCACAATCAAACCACACGTGTGTTTGATTGCTCCAGGGAACCAACGCTGTAAAAACATGTTTTGGCTTGCAAGAATTGTTATCATAACCATCAAATATCAGTTTTATACTACAACTGTAAATTGAAGTAATTTTATGTGCATACTTGTTAGTGTGTGTGTGTGTGTGTGTGTGTGTGTGTGTGTGTGTGTGTGTGTGTGTGTGTGCGTGTGTGTGTGTGTAGGTGTGTGTGTTTCCGTTCATCTATGTGTGCTCAACTTAATACCGTAGATGGAGTAAACCCTCAATCATATTCTGGCGCTTAGTATTCACAAGGGGGTGAGCTTGTTTCATAACCTGCAACTATTTCATTTTGACCTTAAAGTAAAGACGTATCATTTAGTATTTGTAGATGTGTACTGATATATACAATTAATCATCTGGGAATTTTTTTTAAGTTTTTGATTTTTTTTCTCTATCACATAAGAGAGGAATTATCTCTCTTGTGCATCACACCCACACAACACACACACACACACACACACACACACACACACACACACACACACACACACACACACACACACACCTATGCACACACACACTCAATCTACACATACATGGGAAAGTATCTATGAGATTAGATGGTAATCACCTACTGTATACTATTTTTATTTCAATTCCAGGTAGAATTATTATAAAAGTTAGTAATTATCAAATGATTAAAATATGCATATTGCATATGGGGTACCAGTTCCATACTGATATAATATATTTTTTATATTAAGCAGGAAAATAGACACCAGATGCATCATATCAAAAGCGCAGTCCTGTAGTAACCAGGGCTGTAGCCAGGTTTTAGAAATTGGTGAGGCCCAGGATTTTGCCTTTTAACTGAGCTAATTTTCCGCATTTCTGGACGGGCAAAATCCATGCCAAAATGACACCACCAAACACAACCCAAGCTGTACACGACACACACACTCATTATCTCTAATTAAATACATACAGAAGGACCTGTTGGCAAAAAGCTGCACAATAAGTCACTATTTACTCTGTCTTTGTGTGTGTTTGTGTGTGTTTGTGTGTGTGTGTGTGTGCGTGTGTGCGCGTGTGTGTGTGTGTGTCTGCGCGCGCGCGCGTGTGTGTGTGTGTGTTGCCAATCTGCATAATGGCGGATCACATCAATAACACGTGGAAAGATATAACACTCTACATAAGTATGTTTTAAAATGTTGTTAATATGCATTTATTTATTTATTTAGATAATATTTCGACGTTTCACAATAAAAAAGATAATAAAGTGAGTACTTTAGTGAGTTATTTCTGTGCAGAAAAGGTACAAAACAGTATTTTTCACATTGTTCATGAAT
>NC_137204.1:20807458-20834958 GCF_960531495.2 Zeus faber | reverse complement strand
TGAACATCTTTTTTTGTTGATGGCGGCCATGTTTTTGGGCCGATCTTGCTCATTTATAATAGAAATGTGTATCTCATTCCTGCAATGCTGTATGAAATTTGGTGTTGATGCAGTTAAAATCACAAAAAGTCTATTCACATAATTGTTTTTCACATTATGCAAATTAGTTAAAAAATCCATCATGGCGGACTTTAATGGTCCAAGAGGCTTTTTGTTTTTTAATGTATCAAACCCAAATTAGGTATACGGTATTGCAGAATTGAGAGACACAAGTCTACTATAAAGGAGCAAGATCGGTTCAAAATCATGGCCGCCATAAATCAAAATATCCCTGCACAGGGTGGGCATTAGCAGTAAATAAGCTTTCTTAAAGCAATCCTGATTTAACTCAGAGGAGACTTGCCACACTACGTCCTGAATGTACAAACCAAATTCCGTTTAAATCCGATAAAGAGGGTAAAATGGCATAACTTTGAGTGTGCAATTATTGTAATGCTGCATACATTGTGATGATACAACAAGTGTGTTATTGGTCTCACTCCTTTAAACAGAATTAAATTAGCTGACGTGACTTTGCTCGGCTTTGTGAAGCCCGAAACGCTTGTTGCTGCTGGCGGCTTTAATTTTGGCCGATTGAGCCGCTTCCTTCTGTTGAGCGCAAAAAATATGGGTATTCGGGTCAATACAGATATTAAACACAATAAATGTGTTTGGGTTAGTCATCGTAGCTATTATCTCTCTATCTATGTACTATCCCTGTATGACGGCTGGAATTGGGGACATGGGGCCAGAAGCTGTTTATTGGTTTCATATGGGGTCAACATGTGTTTCAAATTTGCCAAGAGTGTCTTTTTTTCTTATTGTGATATAAAAATGCAATAAATGGTGAGCCAATACTGTTTCTCACCGACTCCAGTACAAGATATCCAGCGCTATTCACTCATAAACTTAAATCAAACCCCACCATTTTCGGAACGCCGGACTGCCGTTGTTTGAGCAGCGGGACTGAGAATGGTGGATAGTCTCACCTTTAGGAGTGTACAAAAGGTGCTCTTGAAATCTCACTTGTTAGGAAATATGCAGAACATTTCATGGTTCAGTGTAGCCCAGAAGCACCAGTTTATCACAACACATGGGATTTACAGAAAAGCGGTCCCCATTCAATCGGAAAAGGAGTAAGAAAGAGTAAGAAAAGCTAAGGAGTTGTGGAAGCACAGCGGAGATTTAATGCACCCCTCAGAATTGCATTGAATTGCCCAGAATTAGTGATGAAGGACAGCAGAAAGAGTAAGAGAAGGAATGGTTATGGAAGGTCATAAATGTGAATTATCAGGAAAGGGAATGCTCTGCTCACCACAATATTGCACGTTAATGGTGCATTTCACCTCAACACAGGGTGCCTGCTGTGATGTTGATGATGTCCTTCCGCATCTGTCATTGGCAAAATTACCAAATTTATCATGGCCATCTATTGGCCCTTTGGTTGCCAAATGTGTTAGCGTCACAGTTTGGCAGGTGCGTCCTGATGGGAGGCAATTTAGCCCAAAAAGTAATGTTTGGTGGTTTCCTTATGAATCTACCTTTACGGGAGTGCAACTAGTCCACCTCCTCCCTGTTATTCCAAAAAAAATAGGGAATTCTGTTAACTTTAATGTTGAGGAACACCCCCGCCTTAAAGGGGGTGCCAGAGACGCTCTGGGCCACAAATAAATATGATTCTGGTCTAATGAAGGGGGAATTTCCCCTCACAGTAACACCAAAGTCCCCCTACCAACCGTATAAACTGCAATATCCGTTGCTACCAGATGCAATGTTATGAATTACCCCAGTATTTGAATCGCCCTTAGAGGCAGGCATTGTTGTACCCTGACTATCATCTCCGTGTAATACACCAATACTGCCTGTTGGTGTTTTGCCCAAGATTTGCACGCTGTGAGGGATGCCGTTCATCGCAGAGCGCATGTTGTTCCTAATGCGACGAGCATTTTGTTTCCAACTCCAACTCCACCTGGTACAATAGAACGTTCACTCTTTGCGACATTTCGTCACAGGGTCACACCCCGGGCAGTGCTAGAGTTGCCACCGTTATGGATATGCCAGTGATAGCCTTGTTAGACTGATGTGGTTACTGCCGCTCTTGGATCGTGGATTATGCGATACTTGCCCAGACATTACTAGCAAAGGCTGATGGGAAGGGCTTGTCGTCGTCAGATAGAGTTGATTGGACACCTGAGGCGGAAGAAGGTTTTGTCGTGCTTAAACAAGCTCTTGCATCTGCTCCATTTTTTGGTTTCCCAGATACAACGTGCCCTTTCATTTTAACTGTGGATGAAAAAGATGGTTTGATGTCAGCTGTGTTGTTACAACCTCATGCAGATAAATGACATCCCATTGCATACTATTCTCAGAGACTTGGTGTTATGACTATTGGGTTGCCTGCTTGCGTAACTGCATTTGCCTCTCTTGGGGCCTACCGTCCACTATGTTTTAGTACCACCTGCTGTATCCTCCATTTTGCTGCGGAGCCAAACGGATAATTTCTCTCCAGCAACAGCTCTCCATCATCAACATATGTTACTTTCACTTCCTCATGTTGCTTGGAAGTGATGCACCGTTCTTTATCCAGCTACTCTTCTCCCCACCGCTGACGATGAAGATCCACATGACTGTTTGGCAGCGATAGCCGTTGTGGCTTCGCCCCGCCAAGATCCTGCTACTGAAGCTCTTTTACAACGCTGGGAGTTTTGAAATAAAGCTTCTTAATAAGTAATAAAAAAAAATAGAAATAAACATTATTAAATATGAATGTATACATAAATCTTCACATAAACATTGATTACAAATGAATTAAATATGACAATATATAGGTAAGGACATCTGGAGTGTGAGGTAAGATCGTTCGTAGATTAAAGTTAAAAGGGGTTTAAAACCTATTATGAAAAACTCACTATTTAAATAAGACAACTCATTCAGTTTTTTGTGAGTTGGGTATTTCAGAAAACATTGGCTTCGCAGCCCTTATTTACGTCATTCTGGGTTTCAGCAGAATAAGAACCACCCTCCATCTGAGTAACTCAACCCACGGCTGGAGCGAATCGAGGCAAAGAGCTAAGCGTGGGAAGTCCTCTGTGGGCTGCAGAGACCAGCACAAATCTTTTAAAAGAAAGAGGAATTGATACCAGCTGCCCGAGAAGAAACTGCAGGCGATGGAAATGTAAGTACTGTATATAAAAATTAATTCTGCGGTGTGTTTCTTTCTAAAAAAAAAAAAAAAAAAATGTATGCGGTAGATAGCAGCCCCAGAGACTCACAGGAGGGGGTAGGAGCCCCCGCCCACCACATCTGTAACACTTTTCCACATTCTCAGACAATAAGGATGCCCATTTGTGACGGAACGAAGACAGCCGAAATAACCATTTGACTCTGTTCTGTGGTCTCGGCTGAAACTGACTAAACAAATGGCTTCCACTTTTCCCCTCCTCTCCTTGCTTTTACCTATCACCCCTTTTGCCCCCCTTTGATCAAGCCGGACCCCATGGAGGGCCGGTCTCTCAGACAGGTCTTGGAGGGAAAGACATACCTGGATAATTTGCACCTGCAACCTTTCCTTTTGTGTTACGCCTAAATCCGAATCAATGTGAACCGATGTCGAATCCGTCAGTAATTGAAGTTACATCATTTCTGCAGATGTTTCTGTGATGAATGATCCAGCTCTCATCACGCTACGACCCCATTCGGTGGAGTTACCAATAATGCTGTTTAAATGCATCGACTTTCATGCTGCCAGGTTGCCATTTGGTGGCCGACCGGGAATCCGCGATCACCACCAAGATTACAATACCCCATTGTGCGTAGTAAAATCTGATTAAAGATGATTATTTTATGACCTTTATTAGGAGCATTGAAAGTACGTTGTTATAGCTAATAATTAGGAATCGTCTTAATAGTTAATTAGTCACGGATGCTTGCCGTTACTTGGAGAATGGTTGAGAAAGATGACTAATGCCTGGACCATGTGTTTCTTTTTATTTTTATTTGTTTGTTTGTAAACATTTTCACAAGGGTTTATGAATGGTTGTGAAATCATTCATTGGTTTGAGCATGGTGTTGTGGGAGGATTTGTGACCATTTACATTACATTTCCTAGTTAGAAAGAATTAACAGCCAGTTAAAATTGAGGAGGCACTCACAGCCAAGTGTTTATAAGGAGCCCTGGACCAGGTATCTTAAGGCTGGTTCCTCACTCGAGTTAATAACTATCCTCTTATTCCTTTTTTTTTAAATTTTATTTTAGTTAGTTAGTTAAGTTTTCTCAAAGTCTTTGTTTCACTTAAGTACGCACTCAACTTACATCCTACTAAACAAGCCTGCTCCGGCCACCCAGCTGAGAAATAGTTTTTCCTTAATTTTTCTTTATTTCATTTTTTATCACTTAACCTTGCGGTTTCGACGACGTTACCTTATCTCCTCATTCTGTTTCTCAGCTGATCTCACCAGAGATCCGAACCTAACCGATTAAGTTAGCGCAGTTGGATTAAACCCCGAGCAGCGAAGCACCCGGAAGTCATGGCCACTCAACCTGGAATGCATCAAAGAGTCGGCTCAGTTCACCCCCGGAACCGACTCCGTCCACGCCGAGATCACGGGACCCGGAGCACGTCTCCGAAAGGCACCGCGAGTCTATGAGTCGTCCCGCTGTCCTGCCAGTCGGACGACCCCTCGGAGAAGACCACATCGACCACGGCTACCGATATGACGAGGGTGTCTTATGACGTGCCAAGTCGTCCACCGCGGTGATCCGGATCGTAACCCATCCGTGTCGAAATGTTGGTTCCAGTGGACATTCATTCCGACCAAACATGATGGCGGAACAGTTTGTCTCCGCAAGATGATTGGAAGCCACCTCTTGACCATGAGGAAAATGTACAGTATACGTTCAGTATATGCTGATATTTGATGTGCTGCAATGAGATGGGGAAATGACTTTTATTTGTGTGTGGTTAAAATATAATCAAAGGGGCAGTGCAAAAATCAATAACAATGCAAAAAAAAAAAAAATTAAATAATGCAATAATCGATAGTTCAAGTTCAAGTTCAAGAGATTATTTGTCACATACATACACATACTGTCGTTCATTTTTGGTTCTTAATCTGCTTTTTCCAGAGTTAACAGAGAAAATGTTAACAACTGATCATTCATATGCTTTATACAACCAATTTATAATAATAACGGGTGCTCTTTTTAAAATTTTTATATTCACAAGTTGTGCTCATATAAACAGTGTTTTTCAGTTTGCGTGTAAGAATGAGAAAATGGACAAACTTGAGACTAAAAGCACAGTCACACGACGACGCAGAAACTTTCTCTGCTCGTGTGCAGAAGACGACACGACGGACGAGGGGCCGTCGCAAGACAGAGGCCAACACTTTGTTTTTGTTTTTTGTAAAATAACTCCCTCTGACAAACGTACGGAGCGATTGTACTCGCTCCGGTATTTAGTTATAGTCGATGGAACGGGGGGGGGGGGGGGGGGGGGGCAGAGGGTTTGTCTCGCCCACCCCGCGGCGGAATTTCCACGACCACAGGTACAACCCAGGGTGTGTCGCCGCACACAAACAATATTTCAGCTGCAACAAAAAAAAAAACAACAGCCGCTGATGTAACATCGAAACTCGCCCAGAAATCTAATCTCATGATCACTATGTAAAATGCTCAGTCATTGTGCTACTGTACAATGTGTATTTATTTATTTATTTATTTTTTGTCTCGCTTCGCTGACACATCCCACCGGATCCAAACGCGCGTCGGCGATCCAAAGATCTTGTCTGGGGAAAACAAATTCCACTCACGTATTACTCACACTCATACTAAACCTGATGAAATGAACGGTAACGACTTGTTTATGGAAAAGTAGATTTAGAATAAAGAGCGTAATTCAACAATATACATGTGAAAATACAGCGATCTGGGGTGAGAGTCAAGGTAAAACCGTTAATGTCGATTCCAAATTCGTTTTGAGCCTGATTTTGTTCTATTGACTTTCTGTGTCATTACTGAGAGGAAACACACGCACGCACACACACACACACACACACATACACACACACACACACACACACACACACACACACACACACACACACACACACACACACACACACACACACACACACACACACACACACTCACTCGTCACTCACGCACGTCTCATCTTCTGGGTGATAATTCGTGCAGGGCCCGGCAAGAGCTTGTCTGGCTGAGACAAAGCAGGCGTTGTTTGTCTGAGGCCGAGATAGAGAGAGAGAGAGAGAGAGAGAGAGAGAGAGCGCGAGGGAACAAGGGCGAGGGGGTGGGTGAGGGAAGGAGATGGATAGAAGGAGAAAGGAAGCAGGTGAGAAGAGGGAAATATCATGCCAGGGCCAGATGTCTGTGGCTCCGTCCGTGTATGATGCAACGCAGCCCTAAACAGTTAGACCAGGACAAAGCAAAACATCCCAAACGCCAAAGATCTCACACACGCACGCACGTACACACACACACACACACACACACACACACACACACACACACACACACACACACACACACACACACATGAATATGTATGTGACAAATAATCTCTTGAACTTGAACTTGAACTTGAACTTGAACTTGAACATACACACACACACACACACACACACACACACACACACACACACACACACACACACACACACACACAGAGCCAAACTGCGAAATTAAATCTAGAAAAATGGAATTGGTCCCGTACTGATCGGTGAAGGTCATTAGCTCGGTGAAAGTAATTTAGCGAAAGACTGACTCATAGTCGAGTTCCTCAAACAAAAAAAACAGGGGATGGATGTGCTCATTACCCAAACAGTCGCTGGCCGCTTCAGCGACGCTTCCAGTCAACAAAATCAAGAACAATGAGGAGGCTGATTCATGTTGTGTCCAGCGCAGCGAAATACCGCAAACTCGGCAAACATTGGCGTTATCGGAGGCTCACGTGCTGACTACACTTACACTCACACTTACACTACACATACACACGGCCTTACTGGCCCACGTGCACGTGCACAGGCCCCCCACCTCGCGCCACCCCACTTGAAGCGGTTGCACAATTTAACTTACTCTAAGTGCACACTCACAATTTAAAAATACTGCCCAGACTTCACCCCACACACACACACACGCACGCACGCACGCACGCACGCACGCACGCACGCACGCACGCACGCACCCACGGACGCACGCACGCACACACACACACACACACACACACACACACACACACACACACACACACACACACACACACACACACATAGCTATATAGAATCTGCTATGCAAGAAGTAGTGATCATGATATCTGGTGGAATTTTCTACCAATGCATAATAATATTGCACTTTTATAACAACTTGCCACATTTTATAATAAACATCTTGAGGGCGGTGTGTTATGGGTTTTGCCACAGCAAGTTTGGTGCGTTAGGACATAATCGGTTCTTCTTTTTCCTGGAAATACGTCTCAATAAGTGATGTCGTCTTACAGTATATTCTAGACTTTCAAATGTCAGTATATGGTAGACTAATAAATCAATTAAACTTTTGCATATATATATATATATATATACAGGAGGAGTGTTTCATTCTGTCTCCACACACACACTAGCCTGCAACCAGGGTCACTGCCGACACGCCATCCTGGTCCAATCCACCGCTCGCTTGCCGTCGTAGTTCACCGTGGGAACCCCAAATGTTCCCACATGGTTGATATAAAAGAGGCGGGCGGGTCTGGGAGCTCCCGTGTGTCAGACTCATTTGCGCTGGCCACAGCGGGGCTGACTCAGAGGCCGACGGGCTCCGGCTAAGCCCAGCGCGTCGCGCGCGGCTCGCGACTCGGGGCTTGCCAAATTCTGGGGTTTAACGTCACGTTCATCAATCTTCGACTGCTAGGACTCCGTACGATTTGGCCTTCGGAAAAGTCTTTGTTCCGAAAACGAGTCTCGAAAAAAAAGAAAAGAGGGGGCCGCCTTACAATCAGGGCCGCCTCGTACTCAAGTCGGCACGGTGATTTAGTTTATTGCAGACGTGTCGAAACTTGATGTATTGCACTTAAATATGTTTATGACGAAATACAGCGTTATTACGTAATGCGGCGTTCCAGGGTCCCGTATGTCTCTCCTCGGGAATGTTTACTGTTCAGTTTCTCCCGTCTCTCTTTGGCACCGCACCACACCACATCCACACTAAACACTTCGGCCTGTAAATTCCATTGTTCCCTCAATTTCAAATGTCGGTGCTTGAATCCGGGCCAATCACCTGCTCCCACACCCTTCCGTGCCCCCCTCCTCCCGCTCCCCAGCGCTGGCAGGGCCGGGACACAGAGCATCAGGGGCACGGATCTAAAGCGTTAAAGACGGGATCTTTAATTTCAAAACTTAAAGTGGCGATCCGGGATTACGTTCGATGCAGGTTTGCCCTCTAAGACGCTCACATTATTTTCTGGAAGGTTTGACATTGTTCTGATCAATTTTTAAATTTTTGGATTTTATTTTATTTTTTCCCAGTCGCTTGAGGCGCTCCTTTTGCGAACGTTCACCCGTATCAAGCAACCTTTGCGTTTTTCGCCAGGAAAGGCGGACCCCGCTACCCAACGATGGAAAGAGCATATGCACACGCATGAGGCCAATAAATACACGGGGCGGCTGTTTTCTTAAAAAGTGCCGGGGCGATAAAAGCCTCTCTAATCCTTTATCAAAATAATTGTACAGAATGCCACTTCAATTCCATCGCAGAAAGCTTAATACGCTTGGTACGACCGTACGTATACATTTTACAGATGTGGTGTGCCGTGGTGCTCGCGACATCCTGGTTTCTTTTTTCGCCCGAAAATGATTGCTGATGAATGACAGGCGCGGCAGTCCCTGGACCATGACTTCGCATGTCTGCCCGGGTTGCGGTTTGGTTTCCCAAAAGTGAAAGGGAAACACATTTGGGCACTTCTGCACCATGCACCTTACATCAAGCGCAGACCTCAAAAGCAATTAACGGGGGTCTTTAGGGGGAATGATATAGTCCCGAATAATGATTTGTTCGACGGCAGATGTTTCTATATGAAAATTCCCCGATGAATTGAAAGCAGATGACGGCTCTGCGTGGGCTCTCCGTCGCGACTCTAGCCTCTAGTGCATCGCGATCCGTAAGTCGTGTTGTAAACATCACGTTCGACCGAATCTCCCTTACTCGGGGGCCTGGGAATTTTACTCTTTTGTTTTCATTAGCAAATGCCTCCCGATGAAACGCAAATATCTGGCGGGGGTCCATTTTTCCTTCTCACTAAACCTGGATCTAGTTCTTTTTTTTTTTTTTTTCTTCTTTTATCTACCTCCAAAAAGTGCTGCGCCGCCGCTGCGACGCAAGTGAGAGACAGTGTGAACAGCACTTATCCAAACACCGTACTGCAGCCGACTTGTCAGAAAGTCTCGGTCATTTGGAGAGGAGCTTTGGTATTGGGTCCAAGCCACGCGGCCGGCGCAGTGTCAGCAAAGAAAATGTGAGGAACTGAATAATCCTGCTCTATAAAGTGAAGTTAGGCATTTAGGGTGATATGATTTAGTGCTTCTTAAACCAGGGGAAGTGAAAGTATCGGTGTTTTTTATTGTATAAGAATACAATCAGAATAGTCCTAATGTGAAACTATGAAACGGAACACGAATTGATATTGTACAGTGTTTAATAGTATGGATGGATGAGCTATCCGTGGTTCTGAAAGGGCTCTTCATTTTATAAATATATATATATATTGTTTTTAATAATAATCTTTCTTGAGGAGGGCAGCCAATAATTAACATGATTAAACATGTCAGGAACCTGTAAAAGCTGAATTTAATAAGTCCGTTTGAATGGCCGCAAAAAGGCAAAAAACGTGTAAAGGCCGTGAAAGTACATGTGATGCCCACGCGGTGCGTATGGCCATACATAACTCCTACCCCGCTGAACTCTGCACCCCGCTCTACAACTGCAAACTTAACGGTCATTACTTACAACATTATTTAGTTGTAAAGTAAGGGTAATTAGCACCTGTGCCCTTTTCATCATTCTAACTAACTTGTTTATCAAAAACAATGTTGTTAAGGGGGAATGGTTAATATGCGGTTTCAACAGATTCTGGCACCCAATAAATTAGCCTCTATTTGATCTCGTGTCAGGCCCTAATGCCCGGCGTGTTGACTCCGCTGTCAGCCGGCCAGTGATCAAGGCCTAATAGAAGCTTTCTGCTGCCATCGCCGCTCCCAGAGAGCCCGGCTCCGAGGCTCCGCCGCGCCAGCGGAGTCAGAGGAGCCGGGCGCCAACGACAACAACAACAAATATATTTTCATTTAGACCCGAGGCAGGAATCCTCCCGGGAGCCGTGGGCAAAGAGAAACTAGAGGGGTGAATGAGAGGGAACAGGAGACAAAGTGAGAGGGAGGGGAGGGGAGGGGAGGGGAGGGGAGGAGAGGGGAGAGGAGGAGGAGGAGAGGGACAGAAGTGAGGATACTAATTTGGGGGATTTGGCCGAGGCTATGGAAAATGTTATAGGCTTATCAAAGTCTCAACTATAAAATATCACCGCAAGAGGCGTGTTTACGTCCGTCCGCCCTCGGTCCCCGCAGCTCATGCGTTGGGATGAAAACCCAAACTGTTTCTGATGACAATAAAACCAGCACCGCTTCCACGTCTTCCCTGCACACTTTGGCTTTCATCTTGCGCTTTTCTCCTTCCCTCTCGCCCCTTCCCCTCCCACGCTCCCGACTCCCGCTCCGCTCGCTCCGAGGCGATAAACACAGGCCTCACCTCAGCGCGGGCCAAGGCAAATGTTTGAGCCACCTGTTGCAGGAAACCCAAAGCCCCCGGGAGACGGGGGAAGATGGAGCTGCGGAGAGAGGGCTGAGCTCCAGGCGCTGGTCACTTCTGGATCAGAGAGAGAGAGAGAGAGAGAGAGAGAGAGAGGTGTGTGTGTGTGTGTGTGTGTGTGGGTGTGTGTGTGTGTGTGTGTGTGTGTGTGTGTGTGTGTGTGTGTGTGTGTGTGTGTGTGTGTGTGTGTGTGTGTGTGTGTGTGTGTGTGGGTGTGTGTGTGTGTGTGTGCATGTGTGTGCATGTGTGTGCGTGTGCGTGTGTGTGTGTGTGTGTGTGTGTGTGTGTGTGTGCGTGTGTGGGGGACGACAACTCAGGACAGTCCTACTGTGTCGCGGGCCAAGCTGGAAAGCTCATAATTGCTAAATATAGACTTTAAGATGTCTAAAATCACAGCATCCTAATTTGATTTATTTTACTTACGTACTTTACTTTTCACAAAGAAAGACAAATTGAATCCTCGTTCGATGACTATTAATCTTGGATTAAGCAGCCAAGGTTTCCATTTTTTTTTTTTTTTACTTATTTTTTTAACTGGATAAAATCATCACAAAGGGGAAAACTCTTCCCGAAACTAAATGAAACATCTTTTTGGGCATGGAAAGTAAAAAATCCAAATGAGGAGGTCAGTGGCTCGGGGGCCAGAATAACAGGGAAGAACAATACGTTTAGAAAGCGGTAAAAGCGTTGGAGAATGGAAGAGGGTGGAGGGAAAGAGAGCGGAGGACAAACTGATGTAGCGGAGGGATGGAACTCCTCCTGCTGCAGTGTTCCACACGCGCATCTACATGGTTCCAGGAACTCCCTTGGCCCGCTTCCATCCACCTCCACCCTGACCGCCGCCCCGACTGCCACCTCCACTTCCGCCGCCTGCTGCCGCCCACGCTTCCACCTCTATGCCCACCGCCACCTCCACCCCCACTGCCACCTCCAGCCCCGCTGCCACCTCCACCTTTCCCGCTGTTATACCATCCCCACCTCCACCCTCAAATCCATCTCCACCTCCACTGCTGCCACCACCTCCACTCCCGCTGCCACCTCCGACGGCCCACCTCCACACGCAGTTCCACCCTCAATTCCACCTCCACCCCCGCGCCACCCCCAACACCCACCGCTGCTGCCGCCGCCGCACCACCCCCGCTGCCACCGCCGACCCCCGCCTCTCCATGTACCCGCTCACATGCATCGCTCCCCTCTCCTCCCCCTCCACCCCTTCTTGGCAACCTTTCTAATCGCCCCCATCATCCACTCTTCCCCCTGACCGCTCACCCCGCCTCATCTGCTGGCATCCCGTCCCAACCGCTGCCCCCCTCACCCCTCTCTCCCCACCTCTGCAAACATCCACCCGCCTCCCTCTCTTTCTCGCTTTCTCCCCTGACTGCAGTGGATGCCCTCAGGACTGTGGTTCTATTAGTTATTCACCTCTCCTCCAAACCCACATGCTTTCTCTTATTCAAAGCGAGCAACCTCCTCTCTCTCTCTCTCTCTCTCTCTCCTTCTCTTTCTCTCTCTCCCTTGTGCATTCTATCTCGGTCTGTCCCTTGCTCGCACTGTCTGCGTCTCTCTCTCTCTCGCTCTCTCTCGCTCTGTCTCTGTCTCTCTCTCTCCCCCTCGCCAGGATGTAAAATATTCACAGCTGCTGCTGCGGTCGGGTCGCACGGCCACAAGTCTCTCTGAGCAAACAGAGGAGCTGTGAACGTGTGAAGCCAACGGTGTACGTTTCATTTGAGGTCCGACACAGGTCCGATAGATCCTGATGTAGTCAAAACAGAAACCGCATACTGAGCCTCACCACATGCCTCAACAAACCAAACACTAACCAAACATACCCAAGCACAACACAAAAAAAAAAAAAAAAAAAAGAAAAAAATTGACATTGGCAAACATCGATTTTTGAAACATGTTAGGGGCACTGTGGAAATGAGAGAAACGGTGCATGGCTCGGCGCAGCTGAAAAGTCTGACTTAGATGTCACTGGGTTGATAATGAGTGTGAAACATCTGTTTTTAATCAATGCCTCTGCTTTTTAGGCCTGGTCTTGTTATGCATAATGGCTGAAGGCAAGACCACATGAAATTATACTAAAGCTGCAATAAAGATTCAGCGATTCCAAAAGTACACCATAATATAATGTAATGCGGGGGGACGCGTTGCCAAGTTCTCCAAATAAACAAATAAACAAGTTTGTCTCGAGTTTCTGGGGTTTAGATAATCTAATTTCGGATCTGCGTGCTCTAATAATGACTCCAAACGGCGAGTCTTACATATCTGTGACTCTGAGGTTTGCCAACGAAATAACAAGGTCATATTGTCTGAGGAATGCCAGCCGTTGAACTTTATATTTGGGGGTGTGGGGGCCTGGGGGGTGGGGGGGGGGGGGGGGGTCAGTGTCTTGAACACATTTCAGAGTAATTGTACTTGATATGTCGTTTACAGAACACCCAAGTAATCACATAAACAAAGGACTCGATGCCCCGGGAGGATGAAAGGAAACTCGAATCTCTCTCCGATGCATCATACTTACTCAACGTTTTGACGTGACCGTCAGACGCGGAGGATTCCTGGGTACGGCGGAGGAGCGATAACCTTTTCTGCAATAAACACTGTGGAGTCCGCCGCATTGGTGGGAAACGCGAAATAAGTAAGTGCACGGACGCGCGGACGAGCACTTACGTACATAATACATAAACCACACTCACACACACAACAAGAGAGTTGTAGGTACTGTAAAGGATACGATGCACAAATTACAACTGCAGCCCTGGGCAGCCAACATTTGTGTATTTACGTGTGTGCGTGTGTGTGTGTTTGTGTATGTGTGTGTGTGTGTGTGTGTGTGTGCGCGTGTGTCTGTGCATGCGTGCGTGCGTGCACTTTCCTCGTAGTCTGACATAATTTTTTTATGGCTGGAATCAATTAATCGAGACAAGGGTAAACAAAAAAACAACCGTGGGATAGGAGTTGAGATGAGAGACGGGCGTCGATGGTGTCAGGCGCCCGTCTAGCCGCCAAACGACGAGAGCGAGAGAGACAACACAGAAAACCAGGCTACGACCGAGAGAGAGAAGGAGTTAAAGCGAAAGAAAGGCAAAGACGGAGAATAAAGAAAACATGACATCATAGTTAATTCGAATCAGGTGATAAACAGGGGAGTGATATTTACGTTACACCATATGCCCCGCTCCGTGTGTCTCTCGGTCTCTGGGGCAAAGCAACAGGTTTCAGACAAGGCAGGTCAAGGAGGAGGCTGCTTCCAGCTGCTAGACCACACCGCTGCACACACCTCTGTAGCCCCCAGCCCCAATGTGTGTGTGTGTGTGTGTGTGTGTGTGTGTGTGTGTGTGTGTGTGTGTGTGTGCGTCTGTATGTGTGTGTGCGTGCGTGCATGTGTGCGTGTGTGCGTGCGTGTGCGTGCGTGTGCGTGCGTGTGCGTGTGCGTGTGTGTGCGTGTGTGTGCATGCGTGTGCGTGTGTGTGTGTGTGTGTGTGTGTGTGTGTGTGTGTGTGTGTGTGTGAGAGAGCAGGCGCGTGCATGCTCTGGCATGTGCAAGTGTCTCTGTATTCATGCTATGTGTGTGTGTGTGTGTGTGTGTGTGTGTGTGTGTGTGTGTGTGTGTGTGTGAGAGAGCAGGCGCGTGCATGCTCTGGCATGTGCAAGTGTCTCTGTATTCATGCTATGTGTGTGTGTGTGTGTGTGTGTGTGTGTGTGTGTGTGTGTGTGTGTGTGTGTGTGTGTGAGGAGAGGGAAAGATTGTGTCTGTGTGCCTTCCATTTACATAATATAAGTCGATGAGACTGTGATTGCTGTAAAGCGCTGTAAACGCTCT
Organism: Zeus faber; assembly: GCF_960531495.2. Taxonomy (NCBI): domain Eukaryota; kingdom Metazoa; phylum Chordata; class Actinopteri; order Zeiformes; family Zeidae; genus Zeus; species Zeus faber. Next base: position 20,820,229 of record NC_137204.1, on the reverse strand, counting down.
GTCCAATTAACAGTGTTTTAAAATATCACACTTTTGATATGTTAATTACATATTTAAGACAGATCTAGAATCTGATGAATGCTTTAGGTAACCCACCTTGTAATGTATATTTTTGGTTTATACAGTGCGTATTCTGTATAATCTGCAATGACCTGCAATGACCTCATTCACAAAACTTTTCCTCACAGTAATTCTTCTTACTTTTTTCTTGCAAAAAGCCAACGTGGGAACCACAAAACAGGGCGGGTCCCTGGGTTCTGTGCGTGCCTCTGGTGAAATAGGTGAAGAACGCCAGTTGATCCTAAACCGGATGCTTCTGCCTTTTCCTGTGGATTTGCACAGGTAGACGCCATGTCAACGCCATAAGAAACACAGTGAAAACAACCTAGAGAGTCGCTCTCGTGAAAATATATGTCTCTGAAGCGCAGATATGTTCTCTAAATGGTACGATTTCTCAGGTTTAACCGCATCGTTTGAGGTCTTTCATGTACAATTGATATATTGTAGCGATATATTGTGATGGCCTTATGTTGTGTTCGACGCAACGAATTATGGGTCTGGAGATGTTATGGTCGCCGTTGTGTTTTATTATGTGTTTTCAGTTGTTCTGGATGTTACAGTATGTCGGTGCTGGGCTGTATTGTTTTTGTTGGGGGATGACCCAGACTGCATTGAATGCTGTTGCTGACTGAGGACAGGACCGTGATGTGGACCGACTTAATGGCCGCAGGGATTCTGATGTGTGTTGTGGTTCTGTAAAAAGAAATGGAAGCTGCCCCTGTTGGTTGTGCAGTGTATGGGATGCAGGCGTCGGCTTATAAAGAACACTCTGTCTCGACTGATTAATTCCTTAAGCTCGCACATTGGTGTCCGGAGTGGAATGGAACTAATTTATCGAGAGCTCTGAAAAATTGCAGAGGCTATACGGGAGATGGACCAGCTGACAGGTCGACTCGACGGCCCCAGTGCGTCGTGATTGAGAAAGAGGAAATTTCTGGTGCAAGATAGAAGCCAACCCGAGATCAGTCCCCACCAGGGGCCAGGGGGGAAAATGCAAAGCCGTCAGCTGCCTTTTAAAATCCACCAGCCATACACAGCAGAATCCAGATGGACCAGTCAACACTCACTGACGACGGACGACTCTACCGACCGGACCAGCCACGGTCGATGTGAACACTGCCCCAGTGATACCAACAACGGCCCCTATGCCTGGTCCCTCCTGGCACTGGAGGGAAAGACGCTGCAGGTCCTGCTAGACCTCGCACCAGCAGAGCAGTGCAACTTCAAGGCCCTCGTCACAGTGCTGGAGAGATGTTTTGGGCAGCGTCTGTTTGCGGACGAAAGCAAGGAGCAGCTGGCCAGCTGCTATCGGCAGGAAGAAGAGAGCCTGGGCACCCTCGCAACTCCATGCTCAACGTGGCTACCCACAGTTCAGTGCAGCAGACCAGGAGGACCTCGCCCTGCACGCCTTCCTGCAGACGCTGTCACCAGAGCGCCTACACCAGCATGTGTGACTCACTGCACCCTAGTCCCTAGACGAGGCACTACAGGAGGCGAAGCGCGCCGAGGCGATCTTCGGCGACTGAGCTGATCTTCGGCGACTGAGCTGATCTTCGCTGACTGAGCTGATCTTCGGCGGCCGAGCCACCCAACCATGGGCACCCTAGTCCTGACCACCCTTGAGCAGCTTTGAGGGCAACGAGCTGGAGGACGACGACATAGAGCCAGTCTGCCGGATGCCACCCCCAGTACCACAGCCCCGGCAAAGACCATCACGGGCCACCCTGTGGCAAGCCTGTGACTGTGACTGCCTGGTGCCAACACCCAAGCCTTGTTCCTATCCACCGCCAGGTAACAACAGGGGAGCGGCCCAGTGAGGGTAACCCCACTCCCAAACCCGACTCCCCTCCAAGGCCGATGCAACCTCGTGGTCCGCCTTGGCCACACCAGGGGCCTCTACTGTACGTGAACTGTGAACTCGATGGCCAGGTTTGCCAAGCCCTTGTGGACACTGGGTCCAACACCACCTTTTTCTGGCCAGCAATCCTGCAGGGCACCAGGGGGCTACCCTCTTCATCCTGGACCCCCATTGCTGTCCAGATGAGGATGGTGACGGAGGAAAGAGCCAGTATGAAGGGCACAAAACCAGTGCAGATTTGCGTTGGAGACCAGAATATGGTGCATGAGTTCTGGTTAACCCACATCAAGGACCCATGCATCATCAGCCTGGACCTGCTGAACTGCTGCACCCAGGTCAACATGTCTTGGGCCATGCTCACCATCAACTCGGAGACTGTAGCGCTCCACCCAGACCAGAGGAGGGGGACTCGGCAAGACCACCGGCAGACAGCCGGTCCCCTATGCCGCCTATCTCCCTTCCCTCTACTGAGACCTGCACAGCAGTCTAGGAGCTGTGGGAATGTAGCCGTGAGGGACTCGAGCATCAACAGCGTCAGAAGGCGGGACCGTGTGATGCGGATGGTGGCGGCCATCCAGACCAGCAGCAATGAGGGTTGGCTGCCGTTGTCAAACCAGGAGCCGCGGCAACATCAGGGAGTGGACATACTGTTGTTGCAAGAGCGGGGCTGGCTGGGGGAAGGACGGCGACCAGTGTGGGCGGAGGTGTCGGCATCCAGCCCTGAGGTGAAGGTCTACCATTCCCACTGGTGTAACCTTGAGCTTCACGACGGGGCGGTGTATCCTCGATGGCAGGCCCCCGGTCGGCGGAACGACCTGCTCCAGCTGCTGGTGCCTTGTGTGCTCCATCCCCAGGTGATCCACAGTGCAGCAGGGATGGGGCACTATGGGAACTCGAAGACTCTTGACCTTCTCTGTGGAGGGTTCCACTGGCCGAGGTGCCGACTGGACATCAAGCTACACATGCACTGCTGCGACCTCTGTACAGCTCAGAAGGGACCCTCCCAGCTTTCCCATGCCCCCTTGCAGCAGTACTTGGTGGGGTACACTATGGAGCGTGTTGAGGTGGACATCCTTGGTCCCTTCCCTGTCACTTACAACCGCTACATGCTTGTCGCGATGGAATATTACACTAAGTGGCCTGAGGCGTACGTGGTGCCAGATCAGAGCCTGGCTACAACGGTGGAGAGGCTAGTGGTCTTTGCCCGTTTCGGGGTCCCTGCTGAGCTCCACAGTAACCAGGGGCGGAACTTCGAGTCCCAGGTGTTTGGTGAGGTGTGCAGGCAGCTAGGGGTTAACAAGAGGAGGACGACGGTGCTGCACCCCCAGAGTGATGGGCTGGTTGAGTGCTTCAACCGAACCATGGCAACTCAGCTGGCTGTCCTCATCAGCCGACACTAGCGGGACTGGGACCGCCACCTGCCCCTGGTCCTGTGGTCCTACCGAACTGTTGTGCAGGAGCCGCTGTGTGGCTGTGGCACTCACGTTCGGGCGGGAACTTCGGACACCTGTGGACCTGGTGTTCGGGACCCCACCCTTGCTCAAGATTGCCGGGGGCACAGAACTGGACTGGGCTGACGGACCGCCTGCGGGTAGTCCACGAGTATGGCCGCCAGGCCCAGGCCAGTTCAGGAGTGCAGCAGAAGAGGGCCTACTACATCCGCATTGGGGGCAAGTCTTTGTTCCTGGGGACTGGGTGTGGGTGTTCTGTCCTACCCGCACAAAAGGGGTGTCCCCCAAGCTGTGCAGTCACTGGCAGGGACCTGGTGAAATACTGGAGCAGATCAGTGAGGTGATGTACAGGGTGCACATGCTGGGTCGAGGTTGCGTGGTCGTGCTGCACAAAGATGGACTCGCTCACTAACATTTGTCCCTCCTTCTGCTTGGGACGAAGGCGAGCACAGCCCCCCACGCCCTGACTAGCGCACTGTGCTCACAGAGACATCCTCCGTGAAACGCTGGCAGCCTGTCAGTCAGTGTCGCCAACCGGGATATTTCGCGGACTTTGTATTGGTTGATGGGGTTGTCGGGTGCGACTGACCCCTCAGGTAGGGGCTATGTAGTGACCCATTGGGTCGACCCAAAGGATTATGGGTCTGGAGATATTATGGTATCTGTTGTGTTTTATTATGTGTTTTCAGTTGTTCTGGATGTTCTGTTGGCGTTGGGCTATGTTGCTTGTGCTGGGGGGTGACCCGTGCTGCGTTGACTGCTGTTGCTGTCCGAGGACTAGACTGTGACGTGGACTGACGTAGCCGGTTGTGGCCTCTGGGATTCTGATGTGTGTTGCGTTTCTGTAAAAATAAATGGAATCTGCCCCTGTTAGTCGTGCGGTGTATGGGAAGCAGGCCGTGGCTTATAAAGAACGTTCTGTCTCGACCGATTAATTTTTTTCATGGTGTAAGCTCGCCACAATATGACACGTCATGGGACACAGTTTTTATTGTGTTGTGTGTTTTTACAACATATTTATTATTATGTTGAAACAAAACAGCCCCAAAATGTCTTTTGTTTGAATACATTTATTTTCTTAGAATTTTGCATTTATTGTTATTTTATATAACCTGTGTGTTTGGTGTAAGGTGTTTGAAAAGAACACAGTCGATCCAATAAACTAAAGAGAAATATATTTACTTTATTTATGTTTAAATGATAGATTAGTATTCGAAAAGCATAAATGTTAAAAAAAAAAAAAAAACAACAGAAAAAAAACAGAATTTGTCCTTCCCATGTTTTTTGTTCTTTTGCCGTGTTAAATATTAGATAAAATAAATAATTTTTGAAAGCATTCAGGTGAAAAGAATGAAGAAAAACTTAATGCAGTGAGTGTTGCACGTTAATAATAATGTGTTAGACTTTATGTTTACGTGTCGGTGCTAACTTCACTACGGTTCCTTGCTCCGTCCTCCGTCTTCCCATCGGTCCATCCTCCTCCTACAGTCTCGCCTCCTCGCCTCCCTCTCCTCCTCCATATCTACGCCCTGTCTATTCACTCTGTTTCCACTTTTCCGTCTTTCAGCGGCTGTTCACATGTTGCTTCCAGGTTGCATGTGTGGTTCTGGGTCCTGGGGAACACATTTTGGAATCTGTCCCGTATCAGTCTGTCGTAGTTAGCGTTGCATAAATAACCCATAGGAGTTAGTATTGTATAAATAGCTGCATCCACATATCACACTCATATACACTCTTTTATAACAATGACCTATACTGTACTTTGTCGTCCGTACAAAAATCTTTTGTCATGAAATTCTGAAATCATCCGCCCGCCGATCCACTTCCCCCACAACATTTCGCCCCCGGCTCCCCTCTGCGTATAAAACCGACCAAAAGTTTGGCACAGAATTTCATTTCCAGGTTTTTCTGCTGTGCCGAGGCGTGTCCTTTATAATTTAAAAACAAACAGACAAACAAACAAAAGAAAACGACGACATTGTTTCCCTTGTTGGTATCACCTCTGCCAGTCCTACAACGTATTATAGTAGTAGTGCCTCTCTTGGAAAATAGAAACGTCTTTGCCTTGGAAACAGTTCCACTCCTTCCTCCGTGGCGTTGGGAGTCTCTTCCTCCACCTCCTCCTCCCCCTCCTCCTCCTCCTCCTCCTCCTCCTCCTCAGTGCAGCAAATCCCTCTCGCGGATCTGTCCCGGAACCGCGGCGGGGGTCCCGTCACCGCGGCAGGACCACGATGGGCAGGAAGTGGGTGGCCGTGTTTTTCCTCCGCGTCTTCTTCCCTTTCATGGGTTTCCCGTTGGCGCTGAGCCCCACGAACATGTGCTTCTTCTTGTTGCGCCACTCGGCGGACGCGTAGGTGTTGTACTTGTTCTCCTCGATGCGCTCGATCAGGCGGCAGTCAGGGCCGAAGTCCCTCTGGAGGGGAAGGAAAGAAAGACACCAGGAGTTGAAATGTTGAATGTCAACGGCTTATGTTTTCTGGGGGGGGGGGGGGGGGGGGTTGTGTTGCAGCAGTTTCCCCCTCCACGAGCAACGGCGGAAGCTCAGCGGCTGCTATTTTGCCTGCACCCAATGCCCAGTTCGGACGTCGCGATTCGGGCCTGATTTTCCGCTCGCCGACGGGTTTTTGGGGAAGTCAAGAAGAAGAGACAGAGAGGTTAGAAGTGCGGCGGAGCAGCGGCCAGAAACACACAGCATACCAATTTTACTTTTCTTCTCTCGGTTTTGAATAGATTTCTTATTTAAATTATGCTTTTATTCGTTTTCTTTACAATGATCAAGAATATTATATCGCCTGTTGTTTTTCGTGACTTAACCTAGTTTGGACCTGGCGGACTCGTCCTGGATTCCTCCTGGTGAAAGATCTCGTAATGTGTGACGCCCTGTCGCGATCAGTCATGTCGTGTGAAACCACGACGACTTCAAGATTCCCGCTCACAAGACACGAAGTTGTGTAGTGTGAACAGCGCGGAGATCTGAGAGCTTTGAAAGTCGTGTGTTGTGTCCACGGCATAAGTTGGAACGCAAATTTGTAAATTTGGTCTCTATGAGATAATAATGTCAATGTCACATTCACATGTTTTTTTTTTCCCAGAGAAAGAAAGAAAGAAAGAAAGAAAGAAAGAAAGGAAAAAACATGGTGAATATATAATAATTGCCCTAAATGTGTAAAAAAAAAAAAAAAGGGGGTTTCTTACAGCACAAGATAAAGAGCTGAGATCTGGAAAACTGGAGCAATGATTTTATTGGTGTGTTCATGGGATTTTCAGGTAAATATTTCTCCTGTGCCTCTGCTTCACTTTCGATGCTGATTTTCCACATCCCACACTGACAATAAGAATAATCCCTAAACAGACTCAAAGACAAGGTGGAAGCACGTTTTCCATTCTCCCCGCTGGAAAAAAAAAAAAAAAAAAAGCTATCTTTGCATCTTTTACAAAAGGATGTCCCTGTCTTCATTTGATTTGATTGATTTTCCTACTTTCCCGTCCAACAATTCGGAATTCCTATAATTTTTTTCCCCATTTCCCGCTTTGTTTCCAGAGATAGTTTCACGCTTTTCTTTTTTTTTTTTGCTTTTTTCTATTCCTCCTTGTCTTACCATTAAATTTAAGAACACGGCAGCAAAATCTACCACTGCAAGAAATCATTTTAAACAATCCATTCTCATCACAGGTGGAATTCTTTGGCCTCATGTTGGGTTTCTATTCTGATACCAACGACATTACCTGGAGTTACAAATTACCTAAATTATTAAAAGTACATTTATGTGGTTTATATCATAATTCATTTTTTGACTTCGGTGCTGATTTAACCGCAACAGGGGAAACAATCCTGGCCAAGCTACTTTGGTTGATTAGATTGACTGATTATTATTATTATTTTTTTCTTCTATTAGTTTAAATAAACCTAGACACCAAGCATTGCCATGGAAACGTGGTGATAGAAAATGCGATCACGTATATGTTCTATATGACAAATAGGATCACCGATTAAATGTTTGATATTTCCATGGCGTCACAACCTCCTAGTTGGTGTGACGTTAGACTCGCGACTGGCTCTCTTCCTGATAAAAAGGAGCCAGTTGAGCAGCTTTTATTTTTGCAAATAAATTGTCGATACAGTTTACGCAACGAGGGTCTGGGTCTGTTTCTGACAGCAAGGATTAATTTCGCCGACCGCGCGGCGGAATTTCTCTGACAAAACGATAAATAACTTCCGTGGCAGGCATATTCAATATTATTTTACCTTATTACTATGTAACCTTTCAACACGTTGGCCTCGGTGATACGGCCTCATTTTCCACATCCCAAATACAGAAACATATTTAATCACACACAAGGTCTAATAAAACAGCATATAAATAAAATTATAATTAAATAGCCAATATATATATATATATATACGTAACTGTATTCCCTTTACTTCTATTTTGTACCCCCACTCAGTATGACCTTTTTGAGTCTTATTTTATTTTTATTTTATTTTATTATATTATTCTATTCACTAACTGCATTACGTTTTAGGAATCAGTTAGTTTCAGTCAGTTGCTAGTGTGGGAATTAGGTTCGATGTTTCGGTTTTGTAACTATTGTCCATAATCTCCGTTGCAATGACAGTTCACTGCATATACAGTATGTATGAAAGTATGGATATGTATGTGACAAATAAACCTCTTGAAACTTGAATCTTGAATATACACCTTTAAAGTTAGTTTTTTTTCCTTGGTGGACCTCGGGGTAATTGCTGTTATTTACGCGTTCTTTGAGACAATTTTACCCTTTCTAAAAGCGCATTAATATTGGAATCGATGGAAAGCCATTGTGAAAACATCCTTTGTATTTAGGCAAAAAGTTTAAAATTCGGAGCAAATCCCTCATGTTTCGGGGTCAATTTTGTCTGTGTCGCTGGAAGAGGAGCGACGGAGGGAGGCGGACCACCGACGTCACAGTGTGGCGTCGGGGGTCCCGTCATGATGCTGCTACCGCGGTGACCAACCCCGGCGCGGTCAGCGAAAAAGGAAAAGCACCCGGGAGGACGAGCCGCGTTCGTCCCCGTCGCCCGCCTGAGGCCTCTCGCCACTCGGGCACTTGAGACGGATTCAGTTGGATGATCACAACCGAGTATGTACACATAACACATACGTGACCAAGGTCATTACACACACGCACACACACACACACACACACACACACAGATGCACACTCTCTCTCTCTCTCTCTCTGCCGCGCTCTCCTCGGCCACAGCTGTTTAAATTGGTTCCAGAGGTACAACCCCAATGTTCCTCGAGCAAAATGAGAGTGTTGTGCAGACACTGCGCAGCCTTTTTTAACGGACGCCGGGTCCCGCCGGAGCCGGAAGGCGCGCGCGCGGCCTTCCTCTCGATTTCCAAAACCACCATAACGCGGCGGCAGAATTGGAAATATGCGTGCTGAGTCAGGGGTCCAACGTGATCGCACCCGACCGAACCCGTTTGGAATTGTGTTTTAATGAAACGGATTTCATTCGGAAAAGAAGAAAAAAAAAAATTTGGCGCCGTGAGCAACTTGATGAAACAGTGATTTCTTCGGGGCCCCTCCTGGATAAAGACGGCTCTGTGTCAATCCGTCGGCTGTAATCGAATCCCGAAACCCGGAGCTCCCCTGTCGCCGCGGCTCGTGTTGCGAGCAGGGCCAGAAGACGTCATGGGAATTCGGTTTCGGGGCCGTGCAACAGAACGCCTCTCTTTCTCTCTCCCGTGTGTCATTTCATCTGTAACGGCTCCGGAGAGAACACACAGAAAAACAAAAAAACAAAACAAAAAAAAAAATTGGGCTTTCAAAGTAACGAGAGAGAGAGAGAGAGAAAGAGAGGGGAGAGCGAGAGCAAGAGGGAGACAGTTGAAACGAGGACTTGCTCTCCCCCCCCCCAGAGGGATGGAGGCAGAATAGGAGAATCTGGAGGATTGTGTTTCCTGTTTCTGAATGGAGCGACGAGGCGACGGAGGAAGGAGAGGAGGACCGGCGCTTGCTGGCCTGGGTTACTGTTTCTGGGGGGCTAGGAGGCTCGCCGCCCGGCCGCTTGTTTTTGGGAAGCACTGTCTGTGTGCGTGTGTGTGTGTGTGTGTGTGTGTGTGTGTGTGTGTGTGTGTGTGTGTGTGTGAGCTGCAGTGGTGTTCAGGACGCGCGTGACTCAACCCGCCTCGATTCCCTCAACCTAAACTGAACTGAGTGAGCAAGTGCATTAAATGCACTTGTTCACTCAGTTCAGTTTAAGTAAAGAAAGAAAAATTAAAGAATTAAAGAAAAATAAGTTCTGGAGCCGACTCGCTGTCTTTAGATAGCGCTGTGGAGGGATAAAATAAAATATAAATAAATGGAAAACTAATTAAGAGCAAAGGTAAAGACTAGTGCGAACTCATTTAGGATATTTATAAATATTATTTAACTTTGTATGTAAACTAATGTCCTCAGTCAGGATGTGAATTGTTGGTACAGAGGTTTATTGTTTATTGTTCATTTTTAAATTGCCAAATATTATTATGATTTGTTTGGTTTATTGCATTTCCATCTTTTCTCTATTTTAGGTCTATCTTATGTAGTCAATATTCTTGCAATGTTTCCTTTTAACTGATTTATTATTGTTGCCTATTATTTTGATGTGTGCTGCTGTAACAATGTAATTAAATGAATCTATCTATCTATCTATCTATCTTTCTATCTATCTATCTATCTATCTATCTATCTATCTATCTATCTATCTATCTATCTATCTATCTATCTATCTATCTATCTATCTATCTATCTATCTATCTATCTATCATCTATCTATCTATCTATCTATCTATCTATCTATCTATCTATCTATCTATCCATCCATCCATCTATCTATCTATCTATCAATCCATCCATCCATCCCAGTGGTCCATATGAATGAGTATTGTTCCACTCACCGCTCCGTACAGCTCTCCCTTCCTGCTGATCGCCAGGTAGTAGTTGCTGCTGAGGCCTCTGATGGCCACCACCCCCACGTCCACCGACTTGATCTCCAGCACGCCTGCAGAACAGACAGGGGCAGGACGTCACATTACAGCAGCGTTTCACCGTTCACATTCAGTTCCTTCCGGCGGTTCCCGTTCCCACAAAGTTGCTGCTTTTGTAATTAATTGGCAGTCCCAACTGAGACATTGTGGGGGTGAATAATAGTCCATCCAGACTTTTTCTATGGGGTAATTTTGAGTTGTTTTTTTTCAGCTTTACAGCCAATCCAAAATCTATTTGTTGATATTTATACTCTCAATTTTAACAAAGGAATCCTCAGAAACCACCCGTTTGCCCTTACTAAGCAAAAAAAGGAGCACAGTGAGTAACAGCAGTTTGATCGCCCTGAGTCATTCCTCTCTCCCGCCCTCCGTCTCTCTCTCTCTCTCTCACTCTCCCCCTCCCTCCCTTTCTCTCCCTCCCTGACAGTCTGGGGGGGGGGGGGGGGGGGGGGCTCGGGGCCGGACCCTCGCCCCTTGTCGGTTCCCTGGTTGGCTCACGGGCTGTTTGCCCAGGGACCGAGGCGCGAGCCAGGAAAAACCATTCCTCCGTCCCGTGTTTGTTTTTCTGACCAGGGGAGCGCGGGGCCGACAGGCACGGGGACGGGAGGCGGAGAGAGCGCCGCCGACTGCTCGAACTGGCAGGAGGCTGGGCGGCGGTATCGGTTTTCAGGCCTGAACCAATTACTGGTTTAAGCTGTGGTCGCCGGCCCTTTCTTCTCTCATCCTAAAGTCAATTACACCAAGCCATAAAGCTATCAGGGGTTAGGGAGGATTAGCCGAAGGGGGCCGGGGTGAGTTAAGTCGGGGTTGCAGGCGTATTAGCGAGGAAGCGGAGGAAACGGGGAACACAAACCACCACCGCGTCTCGCAATAACCCCGGAGGACCGTTTGTTGCCACGTCGTTGAGCAATCGCAGCGTCGGTTTTCTGCACCCGGACCCCCGGATTTAAGCGGAGGCTGCCGGGAGAACTGCGGGGCGGGAAAAGCAACCTGATGAATAACCGGGGCGCGCCGAGACGTAAGGGCGGGACATTAAAGGATGATCTGCGCGTCGAGTTTCTGGCACCTGGCGGCCGCTCTGCCCGCAGTCCTTTCTTCTCCGCCCGCGCGGCCTGGTATCAATCGGTGCAAGCGACACCACAATCCCCAAATAATTCCCCGTGGCACCTGGTACCGCAGGTGACATTTCCACTCCCGGTCCACCTGCCTTAAACCCCTTCACCCGCTCCCGTTTGATGGGGTTGTGCAAAAGAAGCGCGGGGCTCTTTTAGTGGCCTCCCCGCCGGTAACCAGAAGCCAGCCGTCTGTACCGGGACCCGACGGGGGCCCGGGGCCGCAACAAAAGGCTCTGGTTGCAGCGATCGCATCCGCCGTGGAGGACGGCGGGAGGGAGGCAGAATCTGGGGCGGGGACACTCGAATGCTTGTACACGCAGCTTCCGCCTCAAAAACCTCCCTTAACTCTTTGGTTGAGCCGATTTCCTCCCCCTTTCCGCGTTCATTTTCTCAGCCCTCTTCATATTAGTATCGCCGTCGATCCGTTTCACTCTGTCCCCGCCGCGGTTCTTTTCCACTCCGTATCTCCCCCTTTTCTAACGTCTGTTTATGTTCTACCAAACTTGTTTTCCCCTCCTCTCCTATGTGCCTGGCCAGCGTTCCAAAATCTTTGTTTTATGTAAATTTTGAAAGGCCGATCTTTAAAGCATGAAGAGAGACTTTTTTTTTTATGGCCGACACCGGGAGTGCAATAACACAGAGTTCTCTTTATAAAAGAAAAAAAAAAAAAAAAGGTGCTGACATTGAGGCTATCAACATTTTTGAGAAATTACTAAGAGCAAACACCTGTGTGTCACAGGGCCGGCTTTACAGCTTTTATAAAACAAGCCAGGCGGAGTCAGAACGGGTCAGCTTCACCCCCGTAACGCTGCGAGAGCCACGGGATAGGAATAACAGAAAACTGTGGAAACTATCCATGAAACGCATTAGGAAACCTTCTGTCTTCAGTTTGAGAGCGGAGACCTTGTGCATCTCTACCGGTTTTACAATTAGAGCTAAAAAAAAAAAACCAATGCGTTCGATTTTTTGCAAGTTGAAACCAGGTTTGGTCGAAAAATTGGTCGAAAGTGCCCGGCTGGAGTCACTTTCAGCGAATCAGATGTTTGCCATTGTTTTGGGGCCAATCGCGTTCGCCTCAGCTCCACGTCATTTCACTGGTCAGCAGACGGCGTGGCAGGCTAAAAGAGAGCATTTCCACATGTAGTCCATAGTAGTATTCTATACGAGTGGTAAATAATAGTCATTATTTTTGGAATTGACTCATTGAATATCTATAGCAAAAATGGGCAACTGCAGCATAGCAGGTGGATGGGGGAGGTAATGCAAGT
>NC_137204.1:20792458-20802458 GCF_960531495.2 Zeus faber | reverse complement strand
AGCTTGAATCAAACGTCCGGGCGCCGAAAAAAAACAGAATTTTGTGACGGCGTTCTGTTTTTCTTTCTGATCAAATAATTGTAGTTTTTAATGTGAGGTCAATGATGTTAGGCTAATGTGAGGTCCGCAAGGATGCAAATGCTGAAGCAGCACTTGAAGTTCCACAAATCGAAACAAAAATTCATGCCTTCATTTTGAAGCGATGCCTACTTAAAGTGGTTAATCCGGAAGATTGTTTAGGCAAAAGAATCCCATAAAGATAATACGTAAACAACTGCCATTGAAGTGTAATTGAAGACAACAACAAAGTGAATGGAATCCATCTGTATTATTAGAATCCATCTAATGTCATTGCCCTAATAACTAAACCGCGAACAATTTACTGAACTTGCGACGCGAACCTTAAGATTTAATGCAAGGTGAATTATCGTCTTCTCACCTGTAGAAACTATATTTTCAAATGATGAAGCAGTGAAGCTGGAGATCTTCTCACGTCTTTTCTCAAATCAATGGATTAACTCACAGACAACATGTACCGGACCACGTGTGCGTGCGTGTGAGTGTGTGTGTGTGTGTGTGTGTGTGCGTGTGCGCGTGTGCGTGTGTGTGTTTGTGTGTGTGTGTGTGTGCGTGTCAAGGCGTCATATGATCGCTGAGTGTCCTCCACTTTACAGCCTGAAAGAAATTCTAACAGATCATTTTAGTCCATTCACGCAATATTTCAGTAAAATTAATTAACTAATAATTCATAATGAAGTATTTTCTACCATCTATCAATGACATTCTGATAGGCATCGAGTAAAGAAATTATTATTATTTTTTTCTATGAAGGGAAATTATTGGACAAATTGAGGGAGGTTTTGCAAAAAAAAAAAAAAAAATTCTAAACCAATTTAACCCCTAACTGCCCATGAATAATGACATATATACTCTGTGTTTCACGGCTGTTGATACTTGGAAAGGTTTCTGGTCCGATCAGCCTGCGCACCTCAGCCTCGCTGCTCCCTGCCACACGTGAACATATCATCACTGTTAGTTTAGTTTGAGGAAATCTCAGACTGCAGGGAGCCAGAGCGCTGGACGGTCGGAGGTTGTATATTTTGTTGTATATTTTAGAATTAGGGCTAAATAACTTCTGCAGACTCTAAAAACTCTTCCCCGGCAGTTTTACGCAGTATTTCATCCCCGCTCAGAGTTCCCTTTTTTTATTTTTTTTTATTTTTCTGAAGCAGCTCCTTGGCGAGTGACGCCCGCACACCAGTTTTATTTATGCCTGCTGGAGGAAAAAGTCTATTAAGATGTCAGGCGAACATCGAAGGAGAAGCAACGCTGACACTAACCTCGGCCGCGTCCCGTACCTCCTCATAACTCTCTTTTATCGGCCACGCTGTTCCCTCCTCCCATGAGAGCCCTCAACACACTCAGCAGGCGCACCGCGGAGAGGAGGAGGAGGGGAGGAGAGGAGGGGAGGAAAGGAGGAGGGGAGGAGAGGAGGAGGAGGAGGAGGGGAGGAGAGGAGGAGAGGAGGAGAGGAAGAGAGGAGGGGTAGTGGAGGAGAGGAGGGGAGGAGGAGAGGCTGAGGGAGACAGGGTCAAACAGAAATTAAGAAGCCTATTTAGATAAACACAACCAGAGGGAATTGGCTTGGAGGAGCCCTCGAAAAATATAGATAGATAGATAGATAGATAGATAGATAGATAGATAGATAGATAGATAGATGGATGGATGGATGGATGGATGGATAGATAGATAGATAGAGAGATAGATGGATGGATGGATAGATAGATAGATAGACAGACAGATAGACAGACAGACGGATAGATAAGAGACGGATAGATAAATAGGTCTCGTTTGCAGAAGTGCCCTAAGTGATGCCCCGCTGACGGGTGCTGACCCTTCCATTACCGACGCTTCCTGATTGGGGTCAGTGGGTAAAGGTCAAAGCAGGAGGGGCTACAGGGGGTAATTAGCGAGGGGCCTGGAAATAGACACTCTGTCTATCTCTGTCTCTGGGAGAAATCGGGAAGCTCTGTCGCAGTGCGCTGACATGACGTGGAGCCGAGGAGCGTGGTTAAAGCAAGCACCGACAACTAAGTGCGTACAATTAAAAAGGAACATTACTGCAACCCAGGGAGGAACCACATCAACACTGTTCAACTCATATATTGGTGATGACACGGTAATAACGTAACGGTGACGCGCGTTCTGCATTGAAATGTTTTAATTTTGGTGTTAGGAGACAAGAGGTGAAGCGATCCTACTTTTGGACGGACACACACACACACACACACACACACACACACACACACACACGCACACACACAGACACACACACACACACACACACACACACACACACACACAGAATCATACCCTTGCAACCCTGATCGAGCACACACACACAAACACACACACACAGACGCATGAACGCACGCACACACACACACACACACACACACACACACACACACACACACAGGACACACACATGACCCCTGAATGATGTACAGCCCTAAACCTTGACAACATGATTAGAAGAACTGGGCTCTGGGGGGCGGGTGCGACGTGGCTCCCCCAACCCCGGAGTTGAACCCTCAACCCTATTCATCTCCCCGATCACATCTGTCGCCATCCGTCCATCACTCGCAATCCGCCAACGTGGACGCAGCCGGCATTGTCCACGGGCCCCCCTCCCGCCGATCACGCACCAGACCCCCTGCGAAGTATCTGTCACATCCGACACACACGCCCCGAGGTTGAATTTATCTTTTTTTTCTCGCCGCGAGAACATTAGTTACATATGCACCTATGGGACGCGCGCTGTTTTTCCCCGTATTTTTTCTTACGCCCGCGTAGCCCGGCTCGCGGTGCAACGACAGGGGGTTTCTTACGCTTTCGACGTTCCCGGTGACGTTCCGCGAAATGGCGGGAAAAAAACGCTCGAAAGGCCGGAAAAACAGGGCCGCCTAGTGTGCAACACTGTATGCATGCGTTGTGTCGCACGGCGCGTGCTTTCATTCCTTCTTGAAAGAGAGGAAGCGCCGGGAATAATGCAACTCTGTCGAGAAACGAATGGACTACGCACACACACACACACACACACACACACACACACACACACACACACACACACACACACACACACTCTCTCCCGCTCTCTCTCTCGGGCTGAACCCCCTTTGTGATCGCGCAACGTCATTAGGAAGGGGTATGTGAAAACACAATGGCAGCGGTGCGCGTCGGCGGGCTGAACTCTCACTGCGCCCGTGCTTTGTTTAGTTTCGGAGGACAGAGTTGGTCTAACCTCTGGTGATTCTAGAGCTCGGGCAAACTAATACAAGATGACAGATTAGCATAGAGTAAGCAAAACCAGCGCTCTGAGATTACAGAGCGCGGGGGGAGGGAAAAAAAGGAAAAAGAGAGAGAGGCGCAGGCGGACTCATGCAAGGTCCTATATTGATGCGAGGACACACACAAACACTCGTACTGTAAGCAAACAAGGTAAGCGGACGTAAGTCGCTCCGTTTCATCTCGACTTAGGATGGGGGCGGGGGCGGCGGAGTCGAGCGCTCCCGCTTAACCAAACGGAGCCGGGGTCTGCCCCGTATTTCTGTCGTCCTTTTAATGCGAAACATGTTCGACATCTGCAGGAGCCGCCAGGCAGGATAGGGGCGGTTGTAAAAAGCCGGCTAAATACGCTGCCGACGTAAAATAAGATTCCGCCGTGTCCGACGTTCGCCGGCGAGAATATGTAGTTTGGAATTGTTTGAATCCCGCGACGTTCGATGCCTTCATCTCAGCTCAGCACGTTGAGGAGCGCGAGGCGTTGATTTTGATGGATGGTGCCTTTAAAGTCGTGACCTGATGCCATTAAAGTTTGTGACACATTGCACCCTAATGGTTGATCTTTGTGAGTGTGTGTGTGTGTGTGTGTGTGTGTGTGTGTGTGTGTGTGTGTGTGTGTGTGTGTGTGTGTGTGTGTGTGTGTGTGTGTGTGCGCGTGTGTTTGTGTGTGTCAGAGAGGACTCCAGGCAAGGGGAGGGAGGAAGAGACGCTAATTGAAATTCCTTCAGCCATGTCTGGCAGAGCCTTGGTGTCTGAGTGGCACACACACACACACACACACACACACACACACACACACACACACACACACACACACACACACGCACAAACACACACACACACACACACACACACACACACACACACACACGCATATTGGCCATGGCCCTAATAAAAGTGGGCTTTGCCATATGGAGACCATGTGCAAGACAGGGCTGGCCTCTCTCTACTTCGACATGTGTACTGTGTGTGTGTGTGTGTGTATGTGTGTGCGCGCGCGCGCCTGCGTGTGTGTGTGTGTGTGCGTGTGTGTGTGTGTGTGTGTGTGTGTGTGTGTGTTTGTATCTGCGTGCATGCGTGCCCAGCAGGAGCGAGGCTCGCGTCGCGCCCGCAGCCCAACACAGAGATTGAATACAACGCGACACGTGTATGCAGGGAGTGTGAGTGATAAAGATCAATCCGCGAACGTTACAAGTGCAGGCTCACATGCGCCCCCGGGACCCGAGGGATTCAGACGCAGCCACCAGGCACGTAAGAAACAAGACCCCCCCCCCCCCCGAAAAAACTCAACACCGGAGAAATCAGACGATGTGTGCATAGTTGCCTACGGTTGTCGGCGTCACGAGCCTTACAGGCGGCGGAAGTTACTTCATTTTTGTGCAGTGGATGAATAAGATGATAATAATCCATATTGTGGTTCTGGTGATTCACAGGGAGGTTTGACCATGAAACAATGTCCCCTTGTTCTATCTTGTTCTACCTTGTTCTACCTTGCTCTACCTTTTTCATTTTTTTTTGCGATACGTAAAACTTCGCAATTGCCCCTGTGAATAATGCAGTTTGAACATGCAGTAGGAGCA
The DNA here is from genome assembly GCF_960531495.2 of Zeus faber. Taxonomy (NCBI): domain Eukaryota; kingdom Metazoa; phylum Chordata; class Actinopteri; order Zeiformes; family Zeidae; genus Zeus; species Zeus faber. Next base: position 20,797,533 of record NC_137204.1, on the reverse strand, counting down.
ATTTAAGCCTTGAATACTGGGGTTTCACCGGACCCGCTGACAGCTAGACAGCTGCTTTACCAGATTGATATGAGTTTTTATCCCCCGAAAAAATATGCCAAACCTGCGTTCGATGAGATGAAACGAAAATCCATCTTTTACAAAAACGCGGGAAGCGACTTTTTCCTCCACTTTCGATGACTCTACGCCGGTGTTTCGGCATGTGCCACCACCACGTGCTCAGCACATGTTATCACAGCTGCAGCATCAGAACGCGCGGCAGTGACGGCTGCGAGAGGGAGAACGCCGTCCCCCGTTTCCAAGCTTTTCACCTGGATTCATATTTTTCCTTCTTTCCCTTGTCTCCCCGGTTGTGATTTAGTGCCTATGTCCTTCTGCCGTTTTTTTTTTTTTTTTTTAATATTCCACTTTGCGGCGCCTTCCCCCCGCTATCTCATCGGAATCTCCCGGCGTTCCGAGCGCGCTCCCTCACCTCGGCGTTCGCCACCCCGATAACTCCGTAACCCGACTGGCGTGCACAATAAAAAAAGCGGCGAAATCACACGGCGCAGTTTTTTTTTGGGGAGGGGGGGGGGGGGGTTCAGTCGCCCGGTCACCTGCAACCTGAACGCACGCCCCCGATGTGCCGGGTCGCCGAGGAAAGGGAAAACAAGAGCGTTACCGGTCACATTCAGTGAACGGTGAAATCAAATGGGAAAACCAGTTGGTTAAAGAGCCTTTCTTATGAGTATTTTATTCCTTACGTTATGCACCACTGACACGGGGACGCCACTAAAATGAAGCCGGGACCCAAATTTTACACGTCGGAAATGCGTGTGAAAGCTATGCACCGCGATGGAGGAGTGTGACGGACGGAGACTTACTGTAGGGATCGTCCTCGCTCTTAGTGCCGTTGACTTTTCCCTTCTTGTCGATGCGCAGGAAGAACTTCTGGTAGGAGAACAGTTTCCTCCGGCGCACGTCCCCCTGGAGGTGGTTGTAGCTGCTCCGCACGTGCCGCCCCACGACCGTCGCCAGGGATGCCGACACGTTGGCCGCGCCGGGCAGCTTCGCCGGCGCCGCCGCCACCGGCGGGGGCGGGGAGGGGGCGGGGGGGCGCAGGACGAAGAACCGCGGAGGGGTCCCCCCGGCCGCATGGTGGTCCTTTTTGGGGTCCAGTGCCAGCGAGGGCGACGACGACGATGACCACGAGGCCACAGGGGACGGAGAGGACGGCGAAGGTCCGAGCAGCAGGAGGAGGAGGAGAAAGGCGATGGAGAGGAGGACGGAGGGTGGTCTGCGACAGAGGCAGCGGGAGGACCAGGCGACCAGTGCACCTTGTGTCACTGTCCATCTACACATGGTAGTGGAGCTGGCAGAGCTGTGGAGGTGCTCAGGGGCTGGGGCATGCTGAGATGGGGGCAGGGAAAGGGAGTGAGAGCGGGAGAACCACCCCCTCTGGCCGACCCGCCGCACCTCCTCCGTCTGGGAACCCGCAACCTCCCAGGGACCGCAGGTGTGGGGGCGCGGGGAGCGTCTGGCTTCGCCGGCGGCCGCGCCGGAGCCGGTGACCCTCGGTGGCGGCGGTAGCTGCGTGACAAAAAGACTTTGGGGATCGGCGGACGGACAGGCACGGGAAACTAAGGCCGGTTTACCGGTGGTGGTACTGGGTCGCCGGGGGTAGTGGCGAGGCTCCCAGCGCTGTGGCTGACTCCCCTATAGTCTCCCGTGCTGTTTATAACTCAGCAGTGCCGCAGGAATGTGTCAACATCCATAACTCAGATCACCTCGCGGTGGGAACGACCGGTGGGGGCTCGCCCCGGAGACCTAGGCCGCCTGCTCTTTCTCCTGCCAAGACGGGGGGGCTCTCCGCGCCTTGTGGCTCGCTCCCGCACTCCCTCACGCGCACTCCTTCCCCGGGGTTTCGGGCGGAGACTTTTTTTTCTATCTGAGCCGCGGCTTCTCGGGCGCTGGCGTCCCGGGTCCCGTCGGGAGAAGTGCGCCGTCGACCGTTTATCCCCTTTAATTCACACGCACGTCAACCGCTGACATGTAATCCGCACAGGGATCCCGCCCGCACACCCCCGCGCCGCCTCCGCTCTCTCCCACCCAAAAAGAGAGAAAAAAAAAAAAAAAAGGTCCCGCAGTCCGACGAGGATGGATGAGGACAGGCCAAAAGGGGTCCTTATCAAGGGATGCCAAAGGTTTCGGTGCTGAGTGAACGAATGGGCGGAAAACAAAAAAAGTGGAAGCCAACGCTGTTTCTCGTAGAATGTCCAGAGAAAATCCACAGAGCAGGGGAACACGCGAGGAGTCACACAATCCAGACTGTCTTTCTCTCTCTCTCTCTTTCGTTCTTTCTTTCTTTCGTTCTTTCTTTCTTTCTTCCTTTCTCCTCTTTTGGTTTCCTCCCCCCTCTTCTGATTGTCGGAGCCGGTCTGAAGTTACTTGTGAGTGTAACTGAGCCTCGGAGCTCTCGTCTTTCGGACTCTCCCGTTGTCAGTCAGTCAGTGAGCTGAGTCCCCCCTCTCTCTCCCTCTCTCTCTCTCTCTCTCTCTCTCCCTCTTTCTTTCTCTCTCTCTCCCTCTCGCGCCCTCTCTCCCTCCTCCGTCCGAGCCTCTCAGAGTCTGAGCGCCGGAGCCCAGCGCTGCCTCTCTTCTTTCCTCCTCCTGTGTGTGGCTCCCTCTCTCATTCTTGCCCCCTCCCTCTCGCTCCCTTCTCTTTCTACCTGTCTCTCTCTCTCTCTCTCTCTCTCTCTCTCTCTCTCTCTCTCTCTCTATCTCCCTCCCTCCCTCTCTCTCTCTCCCTGTCTCTCTCTCTCTCGCCGGTGTCTCTGTCAGTTTGGTTATCTGGAGTTTCTCTGAGGTGACTCGAGTCTTGTCTCCCCTCTCACCTTATTCATCTGCTGCGGCCCCCACATGTCATCTCTTAGTGTAATTGGACGTCTATGAAAACCACTTGGCTTTGAAGAGCGCCGTGTGCATTTCGGAGTGTTTGTGTGTGTGTGTGTGTGTGTGTGTGTGTGTGTGTGTGTGTGTGTGTGTGTGTGTGTGTGTGTGTGTGTGTGTGTGTGCCTGTGCGTGTGCGTGTGTGTGTGTGTGTGTTGTGGGGGTGGGGGTGAGGGGGGGGGGGGGTGGGAGGGTGGAGGGGGGGTTGGTTGGGGGGTCGGCCACACCCTCTCCCCCTCCCACTCCCACTCCCACTCCCCTCCCCTCCCCCCCCCCACTTCCCTACCCTCCCCTCCCCTCCCCCTCCCCTCTCCCCCCCTTTCCAGAGCAAGCCCCAGCCGTGGAGCGGCGCAGGTCAGAAGAGGCGGAACGGAAGCCTCTCCTTCCAGTCGCTCTGAAAACAGTTTTGTTTTTTGGTTTTTTTTGTTAAAGTATATTCTGTTTTGGTTTTGTTTGTTTTGTTCACCCTGATGTTGTGTTTGGGTGCGTGCGATAAAACATGCGATAAAACATGATAAAACATGTGCTTTATCATTGTAGTTATTCATGTAGTTATAGTTATTGATAAGCTAGAAGTTTTACACAGGAGGTCATTAACTATGAAATGATAGTGATAAAACAGATCCCTGTAAATGAATTTAAATGATGAAAATGGCATAAAAAGTTTGTTAGTGAGCGAGCGAGCGAGTTAACGAGTGAGTTAGTGAGTGAGTGAGTTAGTAAGGTAGGGTTAGTGCATTAGTTAGTTAGTCTTCTTCTTCTAGTTAGATAGTTAAATAGTTAGAAAGGTTGATTGTTAGTTAGTGAATTAGTTAGTTAGTTAGTTAGTTAGATAGTTGAATAGTTAGATAGTTTGATTGTTAGTTAGTGCATTAGTTTGTTAGTACGTCCATTTGTTAGTTAGTTGTTTAGTTACTTGTTTATAATTATTTATACACAGTTATTGATACACATACATGTAATTTATTTGTTGATGCAAATTTTCTTTACTGTTATTTTTTAAGGTTTATAGAACTTTTTTTCATTTTCTATTTTCATCACTTTATGTTATTTGTTACGTACGCTGCTGAAAATACAGAATTTCCCTCTGATGATAAATAAAGTATGATCTCTATCCATCTATCTATCTATCTATCTATCTATCTATCTATCTATCTATCTATCTATCTATCTATCTATCTATCTATCTATCTATCTATCTATCTATCTATCTATCTATCTATTTTCAAATTAATACATTTATCCATCCATCTACTGTATCTATCCATCTACCCATCCGGGCACCGTAATGTCTATTTCTTCCTGGAGACAGGATGGTCGCCCTGCTCCGCTGTGACATATATCACATCATCACAGAGACCATGTCGCTGTGTTCAGGAGACAGAACCTGACGTGTGTCGCTCCATTTCACCTTCCAAGAATGTAAACGCTGTCTGGTTCCAGCCTTGTTTCATTTCCTTTTCACATTGTCAGACAACAGCCATATCTCCGCCACCGCCTTCTCTCCTCTCTTCTCTCATCTCCTTTCCTCTCCCCTTCTCTCCTCTCCTCTCTCTTCCTCTCCTCTCCTCTCTCCTCCTCTCCTCTCCTCTCCTCTCCTCTCCTCTCCTCTCCTCTCCTCTCTCTTCCTCTCCTCTCCTCTCCTTTCCTCTCCTCTCCTCTCCGCTCTTTCCCCAACAATTGTCACACTTCCCATCACTGACTTTTCTCTGCTTTTAAGCCGTCAAAAGGGTGTGGGTGTGGCGGATGGTACTGTGTGTTATTATTATAGGGATATTAAGTCATTTTCCATTTTATTCCCATTTAGATTCGGTCACAGTCTATTGTGGGGCTATCCTGCTCTACATTTTTATATAAGTTCATAAATATTCCAAATGAGTCCACTTCTGGCTACATCTGCAGCCAGTCAGCAGCTTCAGCTTCTTCTGCTACGCCGGCTCCCGCCAAAGCATCGTCCCTCGTGTCACTTTTACGATCGCCTCTCTTTTGACTCTCCATGTGGTAAAACGGGATTTTGATGAGGTGCACTGCAGAACCCGCTCGCAATTGCTGTGACTCTGGCCCGGTGTTTAACGAACGTCCCTGATTTACGCTGCGGTTTGTTTGCATGTGGACGTTTTTAAAGACGGCTGATGGCATCATTTCAGT
>NC_137204.1:20667458-20789958 GCF_960531495.2 Zeus faber | reverse complement strand
GCACCTGCTTTTATTAAGCATCAGTTACCACTGAATCAATTATAATGTATTGATTACATATTGATTGATTTCCCTTTCGCCTCTCGCCAAAGCCCTTTTGTTCTGTAAAGCAGTTATAACCAGACTCAGATGTTGGACGCTCGTTGCCCGCGAGGAATAAAAAGTGTTTCGTCACACCAGAAAACAATTTGTTGGATGTTTTGATGCACCAAATATTCCTCTTTTTTTTTTTTCTTTCTTTTTTTTTCGCTCCCCTCAGAACTACTTTGGGAGGTTGTGGGGGCTTCCCTCCCCGGCGTCCCGTGTCAATCAAATACTTTACCAAAAAAAACAAAAAAGAGAAACGGGCGCGACGATCTGACGGAAATGGGCACCGATCAATTTAAGAGTAGATATCGTTCAAAGAATGGAAGAAATTGAGTCAATTTCTCGCTGTCGTAATGGGATTACGCCTTCTTTCCGACGATGAATATTTTGTTATTGTTTTGATTTTGATTTGGGGTTTTTTACTTTTTTTTTAATGCGGTACACATACCTCTACAGCCCCCCTCTCCCACTTGGAAAGAAATGAATCAGTCTTGTTGTGCTGCGGTTTTGGCTTTAACTGTTTGCAATCTGAGGGGAAAATTTAGTTCCAAGGACAGGAAAAAAAAAAAAAAAAAGAAAAGAAAACGCCGATCGAGAGTCAGCGACCAAAACAAATGCCTATGATCTTATTCATTCCCGGGGAAAAAAAAAAAAAAAGGAAAAAGTCGATTGCGGACGTTAGAAAAACGTTAAATAACCTTGTGGGTGAAGAACGAGACGGCTTGGTGTTAATCTCCTCCCGGTTCTATTGGTCATGCCTTGGATAAGCGCTGATTGCTCATGCCTAGGAGGAGAACGCCATTAGGGACCGGCAGTTTGGCTCAATGCTCCTAATTGTTTCATTGCGGTTGAGCCGTCGGCTTTAAACACACGGCGCTCTTCAAACCAGCGCCGTCGAAATGGCCCTGGCAGTTAAATGTAATTACAGACACATTAAAGCACTTATGGGCAACAGGGAGGACTTACGATAAGCAAACGTATATATATATATATTTATTTTATATATATATGTATAGAGATATGCATATCTATACGTATGTAAAGATCTCTGGTATAGTCTGCTCAGTCTGTTCCACTCATCTGGATGAATTTTCCTCTGATTCATTATTTGAACTAACTTCTATCACGAGGCATGTCAGTTTCCGTCGTTCTGTACGTACACAATAAATAAGATCCGTAAACAAACACGACGTTTCGTCCGCTGAATCTCGGCGCTCATGATTAAAGTCGGTTTTCCCTCCCCCTTCGGAAACCGGAAGAAAATCTTTTGCAGCCCCGCGCGTCTTGGGCTTGTTGCGTTTGAGACGATGTTTATCGCCACGAGCACCTTCCGACTCTATTTTTATTCTTCTATGTGCTGATGCTACCATAGGCGACGCTGGGAACACACACACACGCACACACGCACACACGCACACACGCACACACACGCACACACACACACGCACACACGCGCACACACGCACACACACGCACACACACACACGCACACACACGCACACACACACACACACGCGCACACGTGCACGCACGCACGCACGCACGCACACACGCACTCCTGCAACAAGAGAAATAAATGTAAACAGTTAATTACCAGGCAACGTCAGAAGAGATGCCAGAGTCCTTGAGGAAGAGTTAAAACACATAAACAAAAAAGTTCTGTAGACGCAAGATGGGAACGAACAAAGAACGTAGTGATGTGATCTAAAGACGTTGCGTGCTTCACAAAGCGCCGAATTTGGAAGTGGAAGCGTTCTCTAATCGGGAAATAAGAAAAATCTCTGCTATTTGCATATTGGCATTTCTTTTTTTTCATCACAAAATGCAGCTACAAAATAATACGGGAAGCCAAAAGGTGGTCCTCAGTTTATTATGGTTGTTTTGGCTTCTGTGTCGTCTGTCTGTGAACAAAATATCTCCAAACAAAGGAAATGGACCAACTGGGTGGAATGGATGACAAACACGATATACACATGATATACACGATACATGATATGGACAGGTTTCAAATGCCATAAGTAATAAAAAAATTGTTTTAATAAAGAAGCAAATTATTTAATGATGGCTCTTCATCATATATACAGTGGGCAAAAAAGTATTTAGTCAGCCACCAATTGTGCAAGTTCTCCCACTTAAAAAGATGAGAGAGGCCTGTTATTTTCATCATAGGTATACCTCAACTATGAGAGACAAGTGAGAAAAAAGAATCTAGAAAATCACATTGATTTTTAAATAATTTATTTGCAAATTATGGTGGAAAATAAGTATTTGGTCAATAACAAAAGTTCATCTCAATACTTTGTTATATACCCTTTGTTTGCAATGACAGAGGTCAAACGTTTTCTGTAAGTCTTCACAAGGTTTTCACACACTGTTGCTGGTATTTTGGCCCATTCCTCCATGCAGATCTCCTCTAGAGCAGTGATGTTTTGGGGCTGTCGCTGGGCAACACGGACTTTCAACTCCCTCCAAAGATTTTCTATGGGGTTGAGATCTGGAGACTGGCTAGGCCACTCCAGGACCTTGAAATGCTTCTTACGAAGCCACTCCTTCGTTGCCCGGGCGGTGTGTTTGGGATCATTGTCATGCTGAAAGACCCAGCCACGTTTCATCTTGAATGCCCTTGCTGATGGAAGGAGGTTTTCACTCAAAATCTCACGATTCATGGCCCCATTCATTCTTTCCTTTACACGGATCAGTCGTCCTGGTCCCTTTGCAGAAAAACAGCCCCAAAGCATGACGTTTCCACCCCCATGCTTCACAGTAGGTATGGTGTTCTTTGGATGCAACTCAGCTTTCTTTCTCCTCCAAACACGACAAGTTGAGTATTTACCAAAAAGTTCTATTTTGGTTTCATCTGACCATATGACATTCTCCCAATCCTCTTCAGGATCATCCAAATGCTCTCTAGCAAACTTCATATGGGCCTGGACATGTACTGGCTTAAGCAGGGGGACACGTCTGGAGGGTTTGAGTCCCTGGCGGCGTAGTGTGTTACTGATGGTAGCCTTTGTTACTTTGGTCCAAGCTCTCTGCAGGTCATTCACTAGGTCCCCCCGTGTGGTTCTGGGATGTTTACTCACCGTTCTTGTGATCATTTTGACCCGACGGGGTGAGATCTTGCATGGAGCCCCAGATCGAGGGAGATTATCAGTGGTCTTGTATGTCTTCCATTTTCTAATAATTGCTCCCACAGTTGATTTCTTCACAACAAGCTGCTGACATATACCAGATTCAGTCTTCCCAGCCTGGTGCAGGTCTACAATTTTGTTTCTGGTGTCCTTTGACAGCTCTTTGGTCTTGGCCATAGTGGAGTTTGGAGTGTGACTGTTTGAGGTTGTGGACAGGTGTCTTTTATACTGATAACGAGTGGAGGACAGAGGAGCCTCTTAAAGAAAAAGTTACAGGTCTGTGAAAGCCAGAAATCCTGCTTGTTTGTAGGTGACCAAATACTTATTTTACAGAGGAATTTACCAATTAATTCATTGAAAATCCTACAATGTGATTTACTGGATTCTTTCCCCCCATTCTGTCTCTCATATCCGTACGTGTACCTATGATGAAAATTACAGGCCTCTCATCTTTTTAAGTGGGAGAACTTGCACAATTGGTGGCTGACTAAATACTTTTTTGCCCCACTGTACATACAGTATATAGATAAAGATATTGTGTATGTATGTTTATATATATATATATATATATATATATATATATATACAGTATATACATACATTATATAAAGATATAGATATAATGTATATATACTATACACACTATATGAGCATGTTATATATAATATCATATAAATCATCATAATATCATATATATATAATATCAAAACAAATTATTTATAAATGGCTCTTGATCCAATATACATAAATATATTTATTTTTTATATATAACACAAACATATACTTTATATATATATATTCATATTTATATTTATATAATATAATATACTATATATATATATATTTATATATTTTTTTATATAACATAATATACTATATATATATATATATATATATATATATATATATTATATTGTGTGAATGAGTCAAACAATGTGTGGTAAGCAGGGAAAGCCATCAAATTCCTGGTTGGATTTTACGTCTATCAAGTTGTATATGAAATTTGTGGTTCGTACCCAGAGGATATTTATTCATAATAAGTTACATGTTTGCTCGCTTCCTCTCTTACATTTCACTAAAACAAAGTCTGCTACGGTGCTGCTTTGGAAATAACTCCAGCTTTATTGAAGCCGTGGCTGCGCGGAGCAGCACAACTATTTTAGATTTTGTTATTGCACGATGGGAAGCGGCGCTCAGACGTCAGCTCCGTCAGCTCCGTCATCTTATGTTGGAGCAGAAATAAACATTTATCAAATGCCGCAAATTCACCATTATATTATGTTTCACTACAACATAGTATGAAGGTATTTCGAATATTATCAAGTGGATGATATTGACGTGTAGGTCGGGGAAGGTCAGAGTCTTCCTTTGTTCAGTGATCTGGGTTTGCGGGGGGCGGGGTCCTCCAACCACGGAATTGCGATCTAACCTTTGGTTGCCGGGCTTGTTACCCCTGACATTTCAGAGGGTAATGTGACCCATCTGTTTGGATCCCAACGGAATGAATGGAGTGAACACGCTTCGCTGTGGGAAGTGGAAAAAGAACAACGTAAAGTGCCAGCAAACCACTGAAGATAAGAGTCGGAATTGACAGCCATTTGTTTTTATGGAAATTATTTTTTCAATTTACGAAAACCCCTTTGTGAAATATGTGACTTTCAGCATCGTCGGCCCAACACGTTGTTAACCCCCTTCATCATAGAGGTCTGCACCATCACTCAAGATTCAAGAGGGTTATTTGTCACATACATACAGTATACAGGCGTTCATACATGTATGCAGTGAAATGTCGTATGTCAGATATTGCGGTAAAGATATAGCAGCGCAAACACGCCCATAGAGTTTTGCTGCTGCGTGCGATTTGTGTTTCCTTTGTGGCTGATCGCAATGACCCATGTAGAAAAGTAAATAATCCGTACGTCAGCGGGGGGGGGGGGGGGGGGGGGGTCTCCATTGGAGAGTCATTACCGTTTACACCACTGCTCTGCACTTCTTTTACAGATTATCGGTCTTAAATAAATATAAGACTAAAAATAATTGTCGGGCAGTTGTTATCTTGATTTAAAGTGTTCAATGAAAATGTAAAATTGTAAGGGAATCATGGAGGGGCTGCGGCCATTTATATATACTGTATATATATATGTATATATATATATATATATATATATAAATTCTAGTTGTCACTGAATCCTAATATTACAATGTAGAAATGATGACAGTTAATTTAATATATTTCGCTCCACGCAGTTCAGCTCCACACAAAAGGCCTGCGGAGCTGTCCATGTTTCTGAGGTTCGATGCCATCCGTGGTTCAATGCCACTTCTGAACATTTTATGGCCATTCCCTGAACCTTTTAGTTGTTCTTTCGATTTCTTTTGAGTTTAATAGGAATTACGGAGCCGTTTTTGTCAACGCTTGTAACGCCTCTTTGGACTAAAACTTATTCAAAGTTTCAAAAGGTGGTTTTTGGAGTGGGTTTCGAAACGACCACGAACTGCTGCGCATTCCGCTACCTACAGATGCCGTGAGGGCAATAAAAATTCTAATAATAATGTCAAAATATTATTTACAGACCGCTGGAAAGTCTGGGCGTGACACCCCTCATAAATGTGCCTCAGTTGCAGCAGCGCTCTGCAGACGCCCATGCAGCGCTGCCTTTTTATTGCCTTTTTTTTTTTGCCTTTCTTTTTTGCCTTTTTTTTTTGTCTCGTACAGTTACCACCAGCTCTCTGCAGACGGTAATGGCGTCGCTCTAACTGCGTGTAGCTATAACCATCCGAGTTTCTGAATGGGACGCTATTTGCGACGAGGCTCATTTGCATAGGCTTGGCCAATTTTGCACCAAATGCATGCATAATACCCGTTTAAATACGTGCAAATAGCAGCGAATGCGCCAAGACGCTATTTGCGTGGCAGCGCAGTTAGAGGTGCACTGAATTAGACCCTCGCTTTTTCTGTTATTTGCGCCCCCAAAAGCTGCGCAATGACTTTGTGAATTTGCCCCTTCGTTTCCATGTGTGTCAAATTGTTGTTTGTGTTTATTTCTTTGGGAGCGTGTTTATTTGCTGCTTCCTCAGCCACCGTACCAACAACCCCTCAGCACGGAGAGGATCTTAATGCCATCAGTAATTAACATTTAGAACATGAGTAACTGCAGATGTTGCTCAGAGATGCAATGCATCTCCCACGTGGAGGAATACAAAAATGAAAATAACTTGTTTATCCCATGGGTCAATATTGAGAGTTACGACTCCGAGTTCAAGTCCTGACAGAGCTTTGACAGATACATTGGATGGAAAGCGCTGCCGTACCGCTTTTTAGATCACTTAGCTGCCCATCTGTTGTACAGAGCCACCGCCGACATCTGCAACGCAGCCCTATCCAGTCGGCAACAGCTCTGATACTGTAGTAATCTACGGATTCAAACAATATAACGCGGAGCAACATAAAAAAATAAAAACAATTTTTTGCTATGTATGGCTACGTTGCTCAAAAGGTAAGACAAGGTCAAACATAAAGTCACTTAAAATATACATTTTTTGACAGTCTTGTTTGTGTTTGACTCATTCACACAGTTACAGCCAATATAAAATATGATGTATTTTTTATATATATAGTATATCATATTATATAAATAAATATATTCTTTTATTTATATATTTCTTTATATATTTATTTATAAATTTATTTGTTTGTTTATATATATATATATATATATATATATATATATATATATATATATATATATTATAATATCACACTATTCAAATCACTGGGAAATGTTGGGAAATGGGAGTATTGAAAGAGTGTCATTTCTGCTTCATACAAAAAGCAACAGTTGACCTGCCCGCCCCACTTCATTCATTTTGAACAATTCCTTTTCCACCGCAGGCAGAGGTGCGTCCACACCGTCATCCATCTCCCGGCCGTCCAGTCCCAGGCCCACAGAGCTGGCCCGGCTCCCACTGAAATATTGATGGAGGGAGCGGGGAGCGTTGGTCCTGGTTGAATAATGCAGCAGGTGGATCGGTGATCTGGTTTCCGAGAAAGCAAGCGGACGGCCGCATCAATAATTGCGGCGTTGTCAGTGCATCGCACCGGAAAGAAGTATAGGGAAGAGGAAGAGATAAACAGACAGGGAAAGAGGAACAAGGCGTCGGTGCAGGAGTAAGAATTTAAAATGCTGGGCTCTGCATATGGCGCCCCGTGGGGTTCCCATAACACACCCGAAACATTTCCATCGTCTCCATCCGTTCATGTTTTCTCACAAGTTAAAACATTGACTTAACCGTGATCGCCGCTTTGCATTTCCCTGATGGGTGCGTGTACTTCAAACCCTTAGAGGACGTGTCTTCGACATGACAACAGGTAGACTCGCTCCACCTAAAAGGAGGGGTGCTTTTCCGTGATGACGGGTGCTCTTGTTTACTCCGCCGGGCGGGAAGTTCAAAGCGCGAGCACCTGCGACCAATCAGCCTCCGTCGTTAGGGGGGGAGAACGGATGCCAGAACCAATCAGACCCCGGGATCATTCGGAGGGCGGGGCCACGCTGTTTCAAACAGGAGAGCTTGATAAAGTGCATTAAAATGCGGATGGAGACCAGGTGTGAGACTCAAGGGTTATTATGCAAAAACACTCATCAGGCTTTTCCATTATTAACACTATCCTACAGCAGGCAGCCTACTCTACGCAGGCCACTTCCACACACACACACACACACACACACACACACACACACACACACACACACACACACACACACACACTGACACATTTGAATACAGGTAAGAGGTTAGAGGAAAGAGTGAGACACTGGAACTTATATCAGTGCCTTGCTAGTGTTACTACAATGCACACACACACGCACACACACACACACACACACACACACACACACACACACACACACACACACACACACGCACACACACACACACACCACCGCCACCACCACCACAACCCCCTTTCCACTCTCATTCATTACCTGGGCTGTAGCTGGAACCATACACCTGTGATGTGCTGCGTAACCTGGATGGATTTCAGGTGTCATGTTTAAACTGGGCCAAAATTCACAACGGACTCACAAAGGCATGCACGTACACACACATATGTACACGAACAAATACGCTCGGCGACGGTTGTGAAGCTTTGCCCGCCGCCGTGCAGCGCGGCACTGCATTTCCGGGAACCTCGGGCCGGACCGTTATAAACCCCGACGGGTTTGCTCCTCCACCTACTGTCGCGGCAGCGAGAGGATGGAGTCGCCGATCCAACCGCCGATACCCACGTCAACCGGGAGCGAGGCAGATCAGAGACGGGCGGGCGAGGGGGAGTTGAGAGACAAAGATGAACGGTCTGTGATGGGAGAACAAACAGAAGGAGACAAAAGCCCTGTGATGTGGTGCAGCCACCCGGCCGTTCCCCCGGCGTGCAGGTAGACAATGGACAGAAAAGCTCAAAGCTCTGAGATACGTGTTCCGTCTAGACACGTCGACCGAGCCGAGCCGGCGGCGGTGCGTGCAGGGCGGCGGCAGAGGAAAGGGAGGTAGGGACGAGCATGGAAAACATTACTTTCGGAACGCACCTGAAGTAGTGCGCAAGACAAGGACAGCTCGCGTTAAGACGCTATAGAAACGATGTGGGGGGACACGAGCACGTTGCGTTCTCCCTTTAATCACGTAGGTTTCGTTTTGCTTGATACTTCACAGTGTACTTTGTACACTGTGGCTCTAAACGCAGGAGGACCTGTTCACACTCATGGGTCATCCTGGATCTTCCCTAGATACTACTACAGTACTACTACTACTACTACTACTACTACTGCTGTGGCAGAACCTAGTGAGAAGACCAGTGAAATTGTCTTTTAGTTGTTATGTGGAATTAGTATTTTTTTTTGGCAATGTTACGTCTGATATTCTGTCTTAGGCATAGGTTGGTTTGTGATGGCTGGTTAGTCACACACACACACACACACACACACACACACACACGTTACCTGTCACTCACATGCTACAGCCGACTTAATGAGGACCCGTGTCAAAGATGACACACACACATGCTCAAAACCACAATAAACAGTTGTAGCCCAGAACTAATTCCATGTCTATACTGTATGTTGTGTTTTCTCCTGTAATGATAGAAGCATTACGTGATGGGTGTCACATGAAAGCGGACGCGCACGCACGCACGTACGCATTCCGCACGCACACGCACGCACACATACGCACACACACACACACACACACACACCCACCCAGTCCCTCAGAACTGTCCTGACTGAAGCTTTCTGCAGCTTCACTGAACCTACATGAGGTCTTTAGATGTAAGTGCTTTGATTGTGCAACACGCCTGTAATAAGTATCCAGTGATACAATAAAGAGTGATGGCATACAACATTGTACACAGCATACTGTATAATTAAAATACAAACCAGGTTAATAGTGCTCTGATTCATTCAGGTGTCAAACTGGCCATCAGGGGTAAGAGCAATGCCTTAGAACCTGGTAAATAAAGCCTTTGCAACTGATTGTGACCATTTATCGACCTTTATAGGTACATATATATATATATATATATATATATAATTATTATTTTTTGTATATATCTTGTCTATTGTTAATTTTGACTTATACCTAACAAATCCACAAAAATCCTTTAGATCTTCATGATAGGGCAGCCAAACTTCAGAATGACGATACGCAGGTCAAAAGTTTTGCCGAGATAAAGGACCCCCCCCCCCCGACGACATATCCGCGCAAATTTCAAAGGCCTCTGGCACATGGCGGCCAGCGCAATCGGCGCAGCGTCTCCGGCCTCTCCCGCCGGAAAAGACATCCGCCGCGGCCCAGTCCCTCGTACGGAGGCGGCGACGGGCGGCTCGCGCTGCCTCCTCTTGTTTGGCTTTATTTCACCGTATTCCCTCTCCCGTCGCCTCGTCCAGTGAGGGCGGCACCCCCGGCCCCGGCTGTAAGAATGTGGCCGCAGGAGCCAAGACTCTCATGTGGAGGCAACAACGCGCAGAGAGATCTTTGATGTTTTGGATGCAGACCCCGCCGAGCCCACATGGTTCCCAAACGATATGATTAATGGCCGATCGGCGCAGAAGAGAAAGGGAGCGAGCGGGGATGCCGAGCTGCGGTTCCCCCAAAAATGTTCCGCATCACAAACAGTCAATGCCTCACCGGTCGTTGCTACGGCGGGTTTTTTCGAACGTCGCATCGGGGCGACGTCGGAGATTCCACCGAAGAGCGAAAAGGAGCTCGGGCGTTGGTTGAGTCGTGATGATGTGTTGTAATTACCCGAGCTGTTTAAAGAAGCAATGTGTTCCGCACATTTGAATAAAGCGTGGCTGTGAATACGACGGAGCCAAAATCCATCCGCACGCACGCACATGCACATTGTAAAAACACATGGACATATTGCACAGTTTGATTTTAATCCATTATCTTAAACTCTTTGTTGAAATTAGATAAAGAGGTTACATGTTCCAACAGGGTAGAACTGGATTAAAATTGTATTTTTATTTATCAATAATAAAAATAATCAATTAGGGAAAGCAGGACACTTGCAATCTCACTGTTCCAAACAGTTAGATTTATTGTATAATTAAAGAAAAACTGTAATAAAGATTTTATTTTAATAATAAATATGAATTTACTTTTAAATTATATGATCTGCCTATTTAAAAAAACATGTATTTGTTGGCAAATTAAGAAAAAAATTATAATCGAATGTGACATGATAAGGGATTCTTTCACAATTTTTCAGCTACACTTGCAACTTAAAAAAAGAACTAGTCTATTTTATGCAATTTAAACTCGAAAGAATCATACATCAAAAGACACAATTCCCCATGCAACGAACAAGACCGAATGATGCTGAATATAACGACCAACCAGGTAAATTTCTCGCCAATCAATTTAAACTAGATCAGGAAAATAAATGCTCCTCCCAGCCATCGAAGATACACAGGGTAATATAACACACACTCAAGACATAAATAAAGTATTCAGGGACAATATTCATAAACCCAGATAATGAATTAAATCTATCAAGCTCATTCCTCGGTGGCATTCCTGGACCTTCAAAACCATCCAAAGAGCGGGATAATACATGAGAACAAGCCTTCAAATCACAAGATCCCTCCTTTCTACTCCCAACAATGAATCACCTGCACAGACAGGTCCGTGCAGAGACCTTCAGAGGGGCAGGTGCTCAAAGTTAAAAAGGGAACATGGAAGATGTTAAAACAATAATGTATGTGTACAGATATTTTTTCTATATCGATTCTATATATTTAACACAGGGCTGTCTTCTATTTTGCCTGGTACATACATACATACATACATACATACATACATACATACTGTACATACATATATACATACGCCACGGATCCAGAGTAATTTCAATCGAACCCATTTGAACTTGTCACCATTTTTCTGGGGCCCCTCGGTGCCTCTTCTGGTGAAATATTTCCCGTAGCCCCTGCATCTACATGTGGCCATGCAGCCATAGTGTTTTGTTGAGAAACTCTGGTCTCACGAAGGCTTCCTGAGAGGAGTACAAGGTTTACTGTCGCGTGATAAGCTGATGCACAGTGAGCACTGGGTCGCGGGTTTGAATCCAGACACCCAACCAAATGTCTTGCTGTTTGAGAGTTTTCCCGATCCGGGCAAAGCTTTTTGAGTCGAGTTGAGACGCCGTCTTTAATCGTAAAAACCTCACGTCAAGAGAAAACCGGCGAAGATCCTCAGAGAGCAGCTGGAACCCGGCAGGACGCCGCGGTGTGACGGGTTCACGGCGGGGCCGGCGCGGAGGCTCCTCTAATCAGGTGATGGGAGGAGACGACAGCTCTCCTTCAGACTCGGTGACTCGAGGGCTTGATCCCGGGCGAGATTTCCCGAAAGCCGACCCGGTGGCAAGACGGGTTCAGACGCCGCCGTCACCGGCTCAAGTCAAAATCTGTTACGTCCAAGTCACCGCCGAGGTTCCTTTAATCAGATGTTGTAATCCCTTGTTAAGGCTCGCGGCGTGAAGAGTTAAGCCGCCGCGGGAGAGTTCCAGGTTTTTTGCCGACTCGAGGTTTCGACGTAGATTTCGAAAGCCGACAACCTGAGGGTACGTTTTAATAGCGCCCAGAGAGCTCCTGACACATATTGTTGGGGGGAAAAAACAATACTAAGAATTAAAATATGAATGCATTTTTTTCTACTGTAAGTCGTCATGCAGCTGTTTTTTTTCATCCCAGTCGTTCGTATGAAAGTGAAACAATTAATATTATACAAAATAATTCAAAAGTTATTTTGTAAATGAAAACGTCAGAAACATAAGCAAGTTTAAATATAGATATAGAAAATAAATCACTTCGGATCATGTACGGCATATTTGGCACATTTCTATTTTTCACTTATTTGAATACGCTCTAAAAATATTATTTTCCCCCTCGCTTTCCTGTGGGTGAGAGAGACAGAGAGAGAGAGAGAGAGAGAGAGAGAGAGAGAGACAGACAGACAGAGAGACAGAGAGAGAGAGACAGGAAACAAGGACGAACAACAAAGAAACCTCTTGGGGAATTTTCTGGTCTCCAAAATCTTCTTCTATGTGTTGTCAGAATGTTCTCTCTCTCTCTCTCTCTCTCTCTCTCTCTCTCTCTCTCTCTCTCTCTCTCGCTCTCTCTCTCTCTGTCTATGTCGATCACCCACAGGAAGCGAAAGTCAAGTTACATATTTTTAGTGGATAAAAAAAAAAAAAAGCCCAAAATGTGTTTTCTGACGTGACATACAGGATCTCAAATAATAATACTTGCTGTTTATATTAAAAATAACTGTTTTGATTGTATTGGATATTTTGAATAATTTATGGATTATATGAATGCTATTATTAATTCATTATCAATTCATGGATTGGCAATATATTGGCAATATATTTTATTTTATCAGAATATCAACAACTTCACAGACTGTTGTAATGAATGCCTCAACCTGTATAATTTTTAAAATGTAAAATATTCAAAATATCCATAATTTCCACATTGTTATTGATTGCCTCTGAAATAGTTATTGTGTGTGAAGACCATTCTATACAAATTACACCTGGACCTGTCGACCTCGTGGGCATCTCCTTCCACTTCACCTTCTAAGGTACTTTCCTGTTAAAAAAATAAAAATAAAAATGTGCGTGTCATGAAAGTACAACCGGTGACAAAATTTGCAAATGGACAAAAGCGTCCGATCAACTACGTAATGTAATGGAATGTGGGACAAGCCGAAATAGCCTCAAATGATCCATATCGAGGAATTCGACCAAAAATGTTTTTTTATGTTTGAAACATTAAATATAAATAAATCACATTCCTTACTTTATTTGTATTAACATTATTCTATATATGCATAGTACATGCCAGTAGAAAGAATCACCATATGAACTTAACAGACGACGAATGAAAACACTGCACACTGTAATCGTAGCACTATCACATATGAATATAAAAAACAAGAAAATACAAATAGTAATTAAA
Source organism: Zeus faber (assembly GCF_960531495.2). Lineage (NCBI taxonomy): Eukaryota > Metazoa > Chordata > Actinopteri > Zeiformes > Zeidae > Zeus > Zeus faber. The sequence continues at coordinate 20,776,220 of NC_137204.1, read as the reverse complement.
TCAAAAATATATGGATAAAATAAACTTATGGCAATAGCTTTAGCAGTCACGACGTGGGCGTCCTACAACCAGTTCCACCAATGAAGACTCGACCAATGTGGAATATTCCTTCACATGAATATTTATATATAATATATCTATATATATATATATATATATATATATATATATATATATATATATATATATAAATAATATTCATTATGCTGCCCAGAAAATAAAAACGCTACCGGACTTACTCTTCTCCTTTTTCCCTCGCTAAATAAAGTCATTTATCCTGGAATATGCGACTCGTTAAAACCCATTATTCTCCTGCTGTGGTTATAATAAATAATGTCGGGAAAGCAGTTCTTTCCTTCTTTTTCCACTAAAACCACACAGTGGCGCCCGCTGACATAGAGCTCTGATTCGGGCTTACGCTGTTTTATTTCACCCAAATCCGGCAAACGATATTCCGATTTTGAAGAAAAGAAAAAATGGAATTAGTCCTCTCTTGCCTTGGCGTCGGCCAAGCCCTCTCTCGCCCTCTCTCTCTCTCTCTCCCTCCCTAGATATGTTTGTACTCATACTATTCATGATTGACCTTCCTGTGGTTTGTCTCCAATTTTGTTGTTTATTGGTTCCTTCATGATTTAGCTTCTGCTGTTGTGACATGACTTACTGAAACTGGAAATAAAGGAACCTTAAAAGTCTCGCTCTCTCTCCCTCTCTCCCTCTTTCTCTCTCTCCCTCTCTCTCTCTCTCTCTCTCTCTCTCTCTCTCTCTCTCCCTCGCTCTCTTTCTCGCTCTCTCTCCCTCTCACTCTCTGAGATTAGTCAGTACATACACAGCTGTTCTCAACAAAATCTCGATGCCCGTTTGCACAGACTCACTCACACACACACACACACACACACACACACGCACAAAAACAAAACAGGCGGGGGCCTTGTTAAAAAGTGCAGCGCGTGAAGGGCCACGCTGAGCCCCCACTGCGCGTAGGATCCGACGGCTGCCTGGCGGAATTCCATAAACACTCCTGATCGCCCGCGCTCTTCATCATCCGAGATGAGGAGCGACCGCCGCCGTGTCTCGGCACATGAACACCGCTCTGGCCGTGAAACGCTTCGGCGTGTTTTTTTTTTTTTACAGGCCTGGTTCTTGACGGGTTTTTCCCCGACTCGTCGCTTCGTTCGATTCGGTCGGCGAAATGCCCCCTCCCCCTCCATTGAATGCCGGTACGGGCGCACTGCAAATGCGCCCGCACTGGCATTCAATGGAGGGGGAGGAAAAGCCAAATTTACACAAGGGAGGCAAAACACTGCATTGAAATATTGTGTATTTGTACATAAATCTGCACCGGAGATTAAAAGAAACAAAAAAAAACCAACTTAATAGATTTTAAGAAAAAAAGATTTAACGACGACATAATGGGGCATAAACACTGTTGTTGTTGCTTCACTAGACGCCGAGGCTCCGGAGGAGCGGAGCAGCCGGAAGCACTGGACCGCGTTAGACACCACGCCCGCGGTGAGAAATAGTCATTTTGAGATCGTCACTCCTCACTCAATACTGCAGCATCTCATGGTGGCCATCGCCCGTTACACCAGGCCTCGGAAAAGAACACAAAATGTGTTTCCTATTAAAGCCATTAGAAATATTTTCTTTCCACTGTCCCCACCGCTTCCTCTTTTTTTGAAGGGCTCCCCCGGGGGCTCTCGAACCTACGTACCGCTAGGATAAACCAGGCCCAGTTGTCGCGGGGACCACGCCAAACTAATTTCGAAAAAGGTCCTGCACGGCCGCGCGCAAAAGCAGCGGGCGTTCCCGCTCCGCGTTTCCCCATCATCTTTTTTCATCCCAAAGATCGACGCCGTTCCATCAGGGGCAAACGACGGGCCGCGGGGGAGGTTCCTGCGCCCCGATCCAAGTTACGAAACGTATTGAAAATACTCTGTGGGGACCCCCCCCGTGGCCTTCCCTTGTTCGCGTCAAAACTCAAACCAAAACATGCGGCCCCCCATGACCGCTCAGCGGTGTCCGCCGGGGAATCGCGCCGTCCCTCTCCCGCCATTTTCCCGTGGAAAACCCATGACATCATCGCCGATCAGTGGTTTCATCGCGTCTTGGACCGGCCCCGCTGGAGCCGACCGGCACCATCAGGAACGGGTCCACGGGAGGATTTAGCGATGAGTGCACCTTAAAGCCCCGAATTTGAGTTTCCCCGCGGTTCCAAGCCAAGCCCTTTGGCTGGACCTGTGATCGCCGGCCACATTCATTTCCAGATAAGTATTGTTTTGAAATGTTTACTCCGACCGCTCCGTATCGTTCAATATGAACGTGGCCTTACATGTGTTCCATCTCCGCCGTAACCCCGGTGCTTTTCCCCCGGGATTATAATGATTTTTAACTCTCCGAACCAAGGTTCAGCAAATCAAGGATTGGTAATTGGTGTTGATTGGTAATATTTTGAATTTTCTTGATGTTGCCTGATATACATAAATAATACTTTGTGTTAAAAAATAATACCAATAGTAATAATCTTCAATTTTTTATATTCTACTCTATTTTTATTAATTCATTTTAATAGATATATATTTATATCCACTATATATTTATTTAAGAACCTGTGGTCCGGGGTTTAAAAGGTTTCACTTATTTATTTATTTTTATATTTGCACACTTCACAAAAAAACTGAAAAACCCATTGTCAGATTTTTCGGTGCCGGTCTATTATGGTCTATTTTTTTTTTCCCAATCCCGAGTTAATAACTTTGTTGGTATCGTCCCGCTCCCGACCCCCCAAACCCGTCGGCGCGAGCCCCCCCCCCCCCCCCCCCATGGCTGTGCCTCCGTCCCACGGGCAGAGCACCAGACGCCGACGTCCACGGCCTCCGCGGCAGTCAAGCCGTCAACATGTCCGGGGTCATATATAGTATGTCCGTCCGCCCGGTCGGCATATCCAGCCAAGGGCGCGAAAACCAGGGGAAGGAGGTGGGAGAAAAGGAAGGTCAATACCCCCCGAGTTCAGGGAAGAGGGGGAACGGCTGAAGGGCCGGGCGCCACTGCGGCACCAAGCCATTCCAAATGAAAGGGGAGAGAAAAAAAAAGGGTCCTGGGATATCGGATGATTGTCGGCGGTGATTGATCTCGCAACCGGCGATTTCGACACGAATTGGACGACGGCGCGACTGGGCAAAACAGGCTAATCCTTCAAGTGGAGCGGATGGCGTGACTTGTAAAATAAACGCCTTCTGTGCGGGATGAAAATTGTTATGGATTATCGTACAACATCTTGAAAGAAGATGTTTCGGCCTTTTTATACAGTCGCCAGGGCCAGGATTGGCGTAAATATTATTGCGATTGTTGTTTCTTCGGCACAGGTTCATGGGAAAGGCTGCGGAGTGCGATACACTCGCAGATTAGAGCAAACTTTGGGGGTGGCACATTTTCGGCACAACGGGGGGTCGCGCTCGGTGCGGGGAGCTGAGGGGAGTACTGAAAGCGGAGTGGATGGAAGTAAGGGGGAGGCCGGGCAGTGATATATGCGACGAGGCTGATGTAATGGAGGAGAGATAAAGAAGGGGAAGAGAGATGGAGATGGAGAGCAGGGGAGGTTAGACTCAACGTAAATATGTCACCGGCCAGAGAGAATAAGGTATTCTTGGTATTGTTGGTGTCGAAAGGAAATGTAATTCTTTGCATGTGTTACACATGAGAACAAGGATATTGTTTTGGACGACGTCGTGTTGCGCACAGGGGAGAACGCGCACACACACATGTACGTACATATGTGGACTTTTTTTTCTCTTATATATTTTGTATTGTATTTTTTGTATTATGGTATTTTTTATAATACATGTGTCGTCACTGTACATACTGTAATAATTGAGTTAGTTCATAGAAATAATTCATATCTCTAATTCATACCCTATATACCCATAACATAAATTTATCTTACGCATTACATTTACATTTAGTCATTTAGCAGACGCATTTATCCAAAGCCACTCACAATTATTCAAACACCGATGGACTAAATGTTGGCTAAATGTATATATTTGACAATTCTTCTTCTTCTTATTATTATTATTATTTTTAATTCGCACAGTTAAGGTTTTTTTTTACTAATGGACGGCAGCCGCGCACCAAACCTCCGAGTATACGCGTACATTGGAACAATTCTACTTTCCTCCGTACTTTCTCTATCCTCCACTCTTCTGTGTCGCTCCCTCGCAGAGACCTTGTAAAAGTCCAGCTGTGAAGACAAATTCCAGGGCTTCCAGGAAAAAGAGCTATCACACAGCATTAGGCCAAATACTGTTGTTGATTAATCATTTACTAACAGGCTCTGACGTCGCTTCATCTGAGAGAGAGCATTACTCACACACACACACACGCGCGCACGCACGCACGCACGCACGCACGCATGCACGCACGCACGCACGCACACACACTCACACGCACACACACACACTCACACGCACACACACACACTCACACGCACAATCTCTGTTGGACTCATACATACACATTCGTAAACACACACACACACGCACGCGCGCACACACACACACACACACACACACACACACACACACACTCACACGCACAATCTCAGTTGGACTCATACATACACATTCGCAAACACACACACACGCACGCACGCACACACACACACACACACATACACACACACACACACACACACGCACAATCTCAGTTGGACTCATACATACACATTCGCAAACACACACGCACGCACACACACACACACACACAAACTCAGTTTCACTCATACATTCACATTCACAAACACACAGACACACACAGACACACAAACTCAGTTACAGTCATACATACACATTCACAAACACACAGACACACACAGACACACACAATCTTGCACGCGCACACTCGACATGTACAAACGCAGTTACACTCATACACTCAGAAATACACACACATACACACATGTATAAATTCAGTCGCACTCATAATATGAGTGTATATATTATACACACACACACACGCACACACAGACACACTTACATACACTCACATGCTCAAACTCAGTTGCCCTCATGTACTGTATACACAAGCTCTCACATGCATACACTCACATGTACAAACTCAGCTGCAATCATAGATACAAACTCCCTCACACTGACACACTCACACACACACACACACACACACACACACACAAATACACACACACGCCTGTGTCACACAAACTTAGTTGCACTCCTACATACACACTCACATACACACGTATACAGACAAATACATGCACACAAACATGCGTGTACGCATACACACATCCCAAACAAACACCACACACACACACACACACATGCGCCTCTCTCACACACACTCTCTTGGACAAACTCAGTTGCACTCGCACATACACACTCACATCCACACATATTCAGACAAATACATGCGCACACACGCACACACGCACACACACACACACACACACACACACACACACACAGTAACAGTCCCGATACCTAAAGTACTTCAATTGTGCAAGGACCTCTTTCGGCCTCCTATTACCTGGATGAAGCCGTGAGGCCGAGTTGGCTTTGTAATCCGAGCCCTCTCTCTCTCTCTCTCTCTCTCTCTCTCTCTCTCTCTCTCTCTCTCTCTCTCTCTCTCTCTCTCTCTCTCTCTCTCTCTCTCTCTCTCCTCCGTCCATGTGCCTTCCCGCCCTCCAGCAGGTGACAGAGACGGAGAACACCAAGCGGGGAGAAAAGTTGATTCAAAGTGTTTTTTTTCAAGCCCAAAAAAATTAACCCTGGCCAGATAAACGGCGATTATTTTAGCTGAGCAGAACCACATGTGGGGCCGCGTACTCTCAGCCGGAGCCATCACTCTAAGTACGTGGAGATGAATGTCCCGACCAGCATCAGGGGATCAAAGCAACATCAGCGGTTCACATTACTGGATGTACATGTGTCAAAAAGATGGAGGGAGAGACAGGACGAGGGAGGAAAGGCGGGGAGTTTGAAATCCATCCCTCATTAACCCTCGCACAATGACAGCGTTATTCTCATGTTGGTGTTTCGCTCATTACAGCAAACCCAGAACACATGTAGATGGTGGCGTTTGTTGGCGCTTGTAATTAAAGAGCCGGCATGTCGAGAAACAAGCCCTCCCGAGGCCATAACTTGCACAGCGAAACGCAAAATACAGTGTGACTTGTTTTCCCGAAACAAGCGCCGTGAAAAAACAAACAAAAAGAAACTATTCCCCGTATTGCGTGTGTAATACGGGGAATACTCAATATACAAACCGAGAGCATTGATATTCAGTACAGTATATAAATAGATGTATGAACGGCTATGATACACACCTTTGTTTTCACACTGTACACACTGATCTGGTGGTATTGCAGATCTCATTAGGATGTAGCATCGATATCTGTGTGACCTTTTTACTTTTGCACCACGTTTCTTTTTTTCAGCTGATAATATAATAACTTGATAATTAAATCGAGAAACAAACTGTCAGGAGTACGTTCCTTTCGGGTCGATCTCCGAGCTATCGACTCCGATCTCGATACCATCCTCCTGTCTGTGTCACGTCCCTTTTTAAATAGCCAATGTTTATTTATAGCCCCACTACAGAGGTTATGTTCATAATACGTTTCTAAGGAAGACGTGTTTTAGCAATGACTCAGATCTTCAAGTGGATCCAGGAATTCTCTCTCATTTCGCTTTTATTGCAGATAAAGATAAAGAGCAAAATATTATAATCACGGGCGCGCAGTCACTGATGCCGAGGAATGCCCTGACTCCCCAAACTGGGGTCGCGTTTGAAGATGTTTACGTTCTCTCGTAGATATCAGTCACGTTAAAGTAATTAAATCACATTGTATCGGATTTTACACGCAGACGAATCTCAACGATATACAAACAAATTCACTATCGGACTGCACACGTCAAGGAAAGAGCATCTGCTAAATGACATATTTAACTCATTTTATTATTATTTAACCAAAGCAGTTGAGGACATCACGGGAGACGTTTCCTATTTAGGAGTGTTTAGTCTGCGCCGCAGTTCGCCATCTGCACTACAGCTGCCTGGTGGAGGATCCAATTAGGACGGCGCTAATATCCGTTCATTTGCACCAGATCAGCCAAGACGGCGGATTCGGGCGAGACAATTTGGGAGCGCCGGTCGAGACCGGAAAAATTCAGAAAGCGAAACCAAAGTCAGGTCGATCCTGGGATGGATGGACGTGGCCCTCCAGGAGATGACTGTTAGTCCTAGTCTAGAACTAAATCATCTAGTCAAGCGATGTCTCAGAAATGGATTAATTGAAGTGGGATTAGCTTAGTCCTGATTTCGATTAAACCCCACCTGCGAAACCGCCTGTAATCATCTAAATGACATCCACCTACAGCATGGGTCGAGTGATCTAAAAACAATTCCAAGCTAAATAATAGGCGAATTAACGCTGCTTTATTTTTTCTTAACCGTTCCCATCCGTGACGCACGGTGTACAGCTCCTGAAGCCCACTCCTCCCTTCACCTTGGCGCTACATATTGGCTCATATTCCCGGTAAACCCGGCCACTAAAACCATCACCCCCTCCGCCCACTTTCTCCTTCCTCTGCCCTTTAACTCGCGCACCGCCCATCTTTTTCATATTCCCCGCTTCCTCTCTCCTCCTCGCTCTGGCCCTCGGCCCCTGCAGCCGGCTTCTCTTTGAAGTCGGCCGTTAAGAGCCCAGTTAACCCCCTTCCCCAGACGCTGCACTCACTTCTCACCTATTTAATGGCTCGCTCGGTGAGGAGCGTCCGACTCTCACACACACAGGCGCGTGCGCACGCACACACACACGCGCGCGCGCGCGCGCGCGCACACACACACACACACTGTCACACACGAGCAAGCTCAGAAGCACGAACGCAGACACACACACACACACACACACACACACACACACAGTCACACACAAGCAAGCTCAGACGCACAAACGCAGACACACACACACACGCTTACGCACACGCACGCACGCACGCACACACACACACACACACACACACTGTCACACACAAGCAAGCTCAGACGCACAAACGCAGACACACACGCGCGCTTACACACACGCATGCACACACGCATACGCACGCACGCACACACACACACACACACACACACACACACGCGCACACGCATACGCACGCACGCACACACACACACACACACATACACACACACACATGCATGCACACACGCTCGCACACACACACACACACACACACACACACACACGCACACACACACAGATTATTCGATTTCGATTATTGTGTGTGTGTGTGTGTGTGTGTGTGTGTGTGTGTGTGTGTGTGTGTGTGTGTGTGTGTGTGTCTGTGAGAGAGAGAGAGAGAGATCCTGGTTGTTTGACTCAGTTTGCAATTAGCCCCCTTCTCTTTGAAAGCTGGCGAGTCAGTGATGAGTCAGGGAGAAGCCGGTAAGAGAGCAGACCATCACCGAGAGCCTTTCAAGCACTCACTACGTGTGTTTACATCAAAGAACCACGCGGTGCTGTTAACAAGGGGGCATTTTGGAGATCTGAGCGTGTGTTTGTGTGTGTGTGTGGTTGTGTGTGTGTGTGTGTGTGTGTGTGTGTGTGTGTGTGTGTGTGTGTGTGCGTGGGTTTGTGGTTGCGTGCGTGCGAAAAATCAGGTGTACGGGTGGTACGGAGCGCTGAGCCGAGGGAGCGTGGAGTCGCGTTCAGAGGATATTCCATACGCAAACACACACATCCTGACATCCCATAATAACTTCCTCAGAAGCGACAGCAGCGCAGCGTTGAGCTATTTAAGACCAGCAAGTCTTGGAGATGGTGGGAGGGATTCTCTCTCTCTCTTTCTCTCTCCGTCTCACCCTCTCTCTCTCTCTCGCGCCCCCTCTCTCTCTCTCTCTCTCTTTCTGTCATTAATAATATGATATTGTCCCATCTGTCGGGGGAGCCAGTGTGGAGCACGTGTTTCCAGTTAGGATCATCAGAACCTGATGTGGGGAAGGCCTGGGTGAACGAGTATAGCGACTGAGACTGGGAAACCTGGCCCAGAAGGAGGATGGGAGGATGGGAGGACGGGGAGAGGTGATTAGACGACCGCTTCTCCACCATTCCGCTGCAGGGGAACACCGATACTGTACATCAGAGGTATAATGCATGCGCTTGATGTGACTAATGACTCAGAATGTAATTTAAACTCTAATCTCCCCATTTGAAGATCATGAGCCAATAGTTACAAAAAAACAAAAAAACAACAAAAAAAAAAAACAACAACCTTTGTTTCTAATGGTGCAATCACTCAACGTGGGGGTAAACAGTTTGCTTCTCGTTTGCGTACATTTCTCCCTTGAAATCGAATCTTTCCAGCGGCTTTTCAACATGCACACCTATTTTATCATGCAATGGTTTTCCCACCCTAAGTCCCGTGTTTCAAGGTTGTGACCCTCCAACTATAAAATAATACACGTACAATGGAAAAGTTAATTGTATTAAGTTCTCACATGCACTTTGGTACTGTATTAGCTCCATACTCAATTTGCTCCAGAAAGTTGCAGGATATACTGTATATAAGTCTTGTAGTTTTTGATCCAGAGCTAAAAAAAACTGGGCTGGTCTGGGTCTGGAACCCAAAACACATTACTAATAAGTTTATCTTCTAAACGCAGGTTGCTCACTCGAGAAGAATACTACTGAATACCACCGAGCAAAACTCTGCTAATGAATGATTTATCGATTTGCATGGAATTCAAAACAAGCATAATCCAATCTACGTTGGGATCTGTCCTCAGCAGGAGGTTCCCGAAATGCCCAAATATTCTCCACACCCTCCACTTGCAACAAACAATTCCAATGCTTCAATTTGCCTAAATACGGTGGACCCGTCTGCACTCTGCCCACACGTACCCACGTAGACAGAGGAACGGAAATGCAACCGGGCGGGACTTAAAGGTGCGGTGTGCAGATGTGGCAGAGCCGCCTGCCACACCCCACCCGAGTGGTGTTTTCAGGGCCCTCCGACACAGGCAGAGATGTTGCAAACACGCCAGTTTGTTGTAGAGAGTGGGCGAGATGTAACAAGCCGGGAGCGGGTGGAACATTGTCTTGAAAGAGGCTCTCACCGTGTGTGTGTGTGTGTGTGTGTGTGTGTGTGTGTGTGTGTGTGTGTGTGTGTGAGGATGGGGGTTTTACCTGTTGCTTATTGATTTCTCTGACCAGCAACAGGCGTACAGCCACCCTGATCCCGAGCCGTATTACCTAGACCCAAGACAGGCGTGGCTGCTTAAACCACACCACCCCCACACCACAGTAGAAATGGAATGTAATGGTCATACAGTAAGTATGTTTTAATGAGTGTATAATCCCAAAATAAGAATTGTTGCGTTGGGGTCACCTTAGAACGAGTCCCTTATGTCTTTTTTTTTTTTTTTTTCACAGCACCCGAAAGGTCACCGTAGCTTCTCCTACATCATTGGAAAAGGGAGGGGTGAGGGACACACTGCACCTTTGAAAAATATGTCTCCTAGACCCCGGTGCAATCCCAGTAACGACGCTGCCCCATCGCGCCGGGCTTCGTTCAGGCCCCCGCTGGAACCTCCTGGTCGGCTGATCCGCCGTCCCCCGGAGCCGCGCGGTGAAACTCTACCTCGGTGACCTGGGTTCGCGCTGCCAGTCTGCGCTATGATATCACGCCGTGTATCGCTGTGTTCTAGGGGAATACCACTCAATTTAGGAAATCGCACTGCTATCATTATTGCATAGTGCCGCCAAATCAGTTTCCAGAGAACACTCGAGACCCCTCTCTCGCGGAGCCAGAAACCCGAGATCCCCGAAACGTTTTGAATCTGTGATGTCATCCCTATCTGCAGCCTGGAGCTATTCTACTGACAATCAAGACGAGGTTCAATTTTGTGAACTCATGCAAAGTTGGTCGAAAAAATGTTCGCAGCGTTGGATCTAGTTCTGAACCAGAAACCCCCCCCCCCACCCGGTTCTCCCTGGGGAATCTACTCTCACAGTCACCTTTTCCAACTTTCTTCAATTGATTCTCTTTGGAACTGTACATTGGTCATGGTAGTGAGTGGTTCTCTGATAAAGATCACATCGTGCTTTGAAAAAAAACCATACATTGCAAAGATTTGGTGCTCTTCCCTTTTTAGTGCCGCGGTCTCCGCGGTAATGCATGCCTCGTGACGGTCCAAGATCAAAGCCTGCCAGGAACCTGTCCGTCCCGTCTGCCCTCGCTGCATCTCTCACGTCGTTATTATTGAATATAGATCGGCGTGTCCGCGGCCTCCACCCGAGAGCCGCTCGCGGGTTCCCGGGCGGCGCTTCCGCGGTAATGTCATCTTTGCTCTAACGTGCCGCAGCCCAAACGGGGGTCACGGGGATTCCTTGAGGAAACGTGACCTGTATCGTTTGGATCGTCTCAATTTGCTCTGGTCCAGCGAGAGGACCTTCACATCTGAGAGCCATGTTGCAGTATAACAACCGAGACTATTACAGACGTTCTGCATGCATAATGCGTGTGTGTGTGTGTGTGTGTGTGTGTGTGTGTGTGTGTGTGTGTGTGTGTTTGTGTAGATCTGTCTGTGTGTATATGTCTACGTGAATGTCTGGGTGTGTGTGTGTGTGTGTGTGTGTGTGTGTGTGTGTGTGTGTGTGTGTATCTGTGTGTATGTGTGTGTGTGTGTGTGTGTTTGTGTAGATCTGTCTGTGTGTATATGTCTAGGTGCATGTCTGGGTGTGTGTGTGTGTGTATGTGTGTGTGTGTGTGTGTGTGTTTGTGGGCTGTAGGCGAGGTTACATCTTGCAGTAATTATGCTGCATGCGTCTTGTACGCCCCTCCGCTCGTCTACTGAAGGGTCTTGTTACCGGGCCAGAGCGCTTGATGGCTCCGTAGCTGAGGGTTGCATGGAAACAGCGACATGTTAACTACCTGACTATCAAATGCGGTTGTATTAGATGAAACACCAGCGTGTAAACAACGCCGACAAGCCACAGAGATCTTGAGCAACGTGTGAGGAGGAGGAGAAAAAAAAAAAAAAGCATTTGGATTGGGATTAAAAGAGAGAGACGTAAGAGGAAAAAGATGGGGAGTGCGATGGGGAGAATGGGAGACCGTTGCCGTGGAACGCGGGGAGCAGCAAACAGAAGACGTAGAGAGGAAGCGATCAGATTTGATTATACAGCGCGTTATTGATCCCCCGGCGGGAAATTCGGCAGACCAGATCACAGCGATCACCGTGAAATAAACAATTATGAGAAACAATTATTGTAAAATACACAAACAAGGTCAGTATAAGTGACCGTCACTACACTTGAGAAAAGCCTCTTAACCCAGTATAATAGATAAAAGATTTATACTGTGGGCATTGTGCATATACACCGATCAGCCACAACATTGAAACCACTGACGGGCGAAGTCAATAACATTGTTCATCTCGTTCCAATGGCACCTGTCAAGGGGTGGGATATATTAGGCAGCAAGTGAACAGTCAGTTCTTGAAGTTGATGGGTTGGAAGCAGGAAAAATGGGCAAGCGTAAGGATCTGAGCCACTTTGACAAGGACCTAATTGTGATGGTTAGACGACTGGGTCAGAGCATCTCCAAAACGGCAGGTCTAGAAGGGTGTTCCCGGTATGCAGTGGTTAGTACCTACCAAAAGTGGCCCAAGGAAGGACAACCAGTGAACCAGCGACAGGGTCATGGGTTCCCATGGACTCGCTGGTAAACATGGGGAATGAAGTCTAGCCCGTCTGGTTCAATCCCACAGTAGAGCTACTGTAGCACAATTGGTGAAAAAGTTAATGCTGCGATGATAGAAAGGTGTCAGAACACACAGTGCATCACAGCTTGGTGTGTATGGAGCTGTGTAGCTGCAGACCGGTCAGAGTGTCCATGTCAGGGTGTCCACCGCCAAAAGCTCCTACGATGGGCACGCGAGCATCAGAACTGGACCATGGAGCAATGGAGGCCTGAAAGGTGGCTTGGTCTGATCAATTATGTTTTCTTCTACATCATGTGGATTGCCGGAGTTAGGGTCCAATCCGATGGAGCATCTGTGGGATGTGCTGATCCATGGGGGCCCCCACCTCGCAACTTCCAGGACTTAAAGGATCTGCTGCTGATGTCTTGGTGCCAGATACCACAGGATACCTTCAGAGGTCTTGTGGAGTCCACGGGTCACAGCTGTTTTGGTGGTGCGGTGGGGAGCTACACAATACAAGTGGTTATTAGTGGAGGTTTTAATGTTGTGGCTGATTGGTGTACAGTATACACATGTATATAGAATATTATTATATGTAGTACACGTTGAGCACACAACTGCCCATAAAATATATGCAATGGATGATGATAATAATACAAATTCTACAGTTTTTAAATTTTATGAATATTCCCCTTAATGAAGTTATTTTATCTTATTTTATGTGAAAGTGAGGAAAGAGACAAAACATAAAATGAGAAAAATAACGAAAGTAATAACAGTAATAAAAATACTAATAATAATTGTAATAATAATAATTACACTAATGATAATAATAGCGATAACAATAATAATAATAATAATAATACTACTAGTACTACTAATACTGCTAGTGCTACTACTACTACAAATAATAATAATAATAATAATAATAATAATAATAATAATAATAATAATAATAATAATAATAATATTACTAGTACTACTGGTACTACTCATACTGCTAGTACTACTACTACAAATAATTATAATAATAATAATAATAATAATAATAATAATAATAATCATAATCATAATAATAATACTATTACTACTTCAACTAGTACTACTACTACTACTACATCTACTACTACTCATACTACTACTACTGCTACTACTACTAATAATAATAATATAAATAAAATAAAGATAAAATAAGATAAGATAACTTAATTAAGGGTGCTGAATTTCCCCCTTAATTAAGTTATCTTATCTTATTTTATGTGAAAGTCAGGAAAAAGATAATAAAGAATATAAGAAAATAACAAAAGTAATAATAATAATAATAATAATAATAATAATAATAATAATAATATTAATAATATAATAATGACATGCTTTCAATACGATGCTTGAAAAGATGGATAGTAAAGGCTTCAAGGGGATCTTCACTAGTTTATAGCGTAGGCCAGTTAATGAAAGTTTTTCTCAGCAGAGGCTTTAAATCCTACGCATGTCAAACAAGGTCTTTTATTTCCCTCTGGCAGCCCTGTGCACTCAGAGCTCATCGAGGAGACACATCTAAACACATCCCTGTGGTCCCAACGCTCTGCCAAGAGGAACGACGACTTTTCTCTTTGACTCTCTTTACTGCAGCTGCTGAGCTCCCTGCTGACCGGAGCCGTGCAGCCACTCACCGTGGCGTGGATACTGTGCACACCCAAACCCGAGCGGCAGGTTAACAGGCGGCTCCCCATCGCATTACTCGCTGCCACGACCCCACCCGAATTCTCCCACTGAAACTATAACTCGGCCGATAGATCATCCCCCTGAGTGGTGGGGATGCAGGAGGCTCAAAGCATCCCATCGAGGTTGTCTGAGGAGAAAAATGAAGCGGCTGCAGTAAAGCTGGATCCACACTGCCCCCTAGTGGAGGTTGCAGGAAAGGTTATTCCCTAAAGGTCACTCAGTTTAAGCCGATTCCCAAACGTGTAGGTTTAGCACCTTAAGTGTTTAAGGATTCACGCCGCAGTGGAATCACGTCGGCCCGTGGAGGGGATTCGGCTTCATGTATCGGGAAACGCATTATCTAGGTATGTCCTGAATTCAAGCTTTCAGACAGAGAGACTCCTCACACTGGAGATAGGAACACAGCCTACGTAAGTTGGCCAAAGATTTATCTTGGTTGGAATTTTGCAAAATCCATTTGTCAAGCGCGGCCTTGTATCATCATTGTTTAAACATACACAGACAACATGGCTATGTGACAGTTTCCATTTTAACAAGCTTTTTCTATGAAAGTAATAATCTGGATATGAGAACTCCGCTGTCGAACCCGAACCCGGCGAAACCTTTAATTCTTTTCCTCCCTGGAACAGTTAAAGTCACATGGCGGGATGAGCTCCATGTCCTTTTGCAATCTCCTTCTTCTTATTGTGTTCTTGCAAAATCCCTCTTTTCATCTTCTCTCTCTTTTCACAGCCAGTTCATCATTTCTCAATAACAAACTTATTTCCTTATTTCTTCTCCTGTTGTTTCTGAAGGGCCCGACTGTCACCACCTGCACTCTCCAAACCTTCTGAAGATTGCTTTTTTTTTTTTACTATTTTGTTCATTGTGTTTGTGTTTAAACTAGATAAGAAGAACATTCTTTTTGAGGGCTCTATGTTTCCAGGATCCTAAGTTCACAGGGTCATAAGTTCCCAAAGTCCTATGTTCCCAGGGCCCTATTTTCCCGGGCCCTATGTTCCCAAGGGCTAATGTTGCCAGGGTCCTACTGTATGTTCCAAGGGTCCTATGTTCCTAGGGTCCCAAGTTCCCAGGGACCTTTGTTCCCAAGGTCAAATGTTCCCAGGCTCCTATGTTCCCTAAGGTCCCAAGTTCCCAAGGTCAAATGTTCCCAGGCTCCTACCATCTTTCCCAGGGTCCTGTTCCAAGGGTCCTATGTTCCCAAGGTTGTCTGTTCCCAGGGTCCTATGTTCCCAGGGCACTATGTTCCCAGTGTCCCGTTTCAAGTTAAAATATTTCCTAAATATTGTCCAGTTTTTTTTGTTTTTTTTTTAATTATTGGAACGAGGCTTCAAAACATCTTTATAAACACAAGAAAACCAATGGTTATCATTATCTTTGAATTTGACAAAACTGTTACATTTGTGGTGTTCCAGGTCCTATCATTAACCCTATGCCTACCGCTAAATTAACCCTAACCCTAACCTAACCCATTATGTGTTATTTAGAGCTTGGGAACATAGGACCCTGGGGACATAGGACCCTTTGTTATGTTCTCATTATGTGACATATAAATGTGGGGAACACAGGACCTGGAAACATAGGATTCTTTGTGGGGTGACATATAAATGTGGGGAACATGAACAGGACCTGGGAATATAGGAGCCTGGGAACATAGGACCTGGGAACATAGGACCCTTTGTGGGGTGACATAAATGTGGGGAACATGAACAGGACCTAGGAATATAGGACCTGGGAACATAGGACCTGGGAACTTAGGGCCCTAGGAACCTAGGACCTGGGAACATATAACCCTGGGAACATAGGACCTGGGAACTTAGGGCCCTAGGAACCTAGGACCTGGGAACATAGGATCTGGGAACATGAACAGGACCTGGGAACATAGAACCCTGGGAACATAGGACCCTGGGAACATAGGACCTGGGAACATAGGACCTGGTAACATAGGACCTGGTAACATAGGACCCTTTGTGGGGTGACATAAATGTGGGGAACATGAACAGGACCTAGGAACATAGGACCTGGGAACATAGGACCTGGGAACTTAGGGCCCTAGGAACCTAGGACCTGGGAACATAGAACCCTGGGAACATAGGACCTGGGAACTTAGGGCCCTAGGAACCTAGGACCTGGGAACATAGGACCTGGGAACATGAACAGGACCTGGGAACATAGAACCCTGGGAACATAGGACCCTGGGAACATAGGACCTGGGAACATAGGACCTGGGAACATAGGACCTGGGAACATAGGACCTGGGAACTTAGGACCCTGGGAACTTAGGAAAGACCCCACATGAAATCTTCCCTTTCTTCTCCATCACCATCCACTCGGCTTCTCTCATTTCTCCTTTTTTTTGCAGAGAACTTTGACGAGTTCCCTTTGAAACAAGATCTGAAAAAATGGTTTCTTCTTTTTAAGTCGGTCGTCATTCTAACCCTGTATTCTCATTCAACTTCTCTCCCCTTTCTGTGCATAGGTGGATCCTGAAAGAATCATCGGCGGGTTTGAAAGCTGCCATCAGAATTACGCCACTTCATTTAGATTATTTCTGTAGATTTGTGAGAGATTAACACCGGATATAATAAAAAAATAAATTTAAAAAACGACAATAATGCCACAATAAAGCTTGGTAGTACTATCCCTCCTGTCCGTTCCTTTGGAAAATGATCCTAAGAACATGTACGACATCATCCATCACTGCCACTACCGTCCACCGGTAAAGAGTAGTAAAGAGTTTTCAAGCCAACCCAAGCACAGTGCAAGCAAAGCATAATAAATAAGACAATCCATCTTAAATGTATATAATGCACAGATCCGCATGTAACTTAAATAATATACGTGCATCTCAATATAATAAATCTTTAACTCATTTCTCCGAATCCAACAGATTGTTTTGGTTAACGGGTGGGGGAATCACTTACACGGACCGTTTGGGAGACGTGGTCCGGGGGGCTCGGCTGCGGTGGCGGAGCGCCACTTTCCGCTCCACTTCGCACATCGCGCAGGTACGAAACCGACGACAGGTCACCGCAGCCGATTCCAAGCCCTGACCCGGGAGGCCTGGAGGTAGAACAGAGGAATGTAATATGAGTTTGGAAGGGTGGATGGTGTGCAGATGGATGACTCGGCGCCGGGGCTGGCAGCACATAAGAGAGGACGGGGAGTGAGGAGCAGCAGACCAAGGGTGGAAGGAGGAAGAGTACAGAAAATATATATATATATATATTTTTCCCCCAGATTCGCAAATATTGAGGCGCAATTGATTTAGTCCGCGTTACGGTTTGACTTTCGTCACAGGGCAAGTGCAATGTTACAGGTTATGTAATAAAGGTGGAACAAATTCTGCTTGTACCCTCTCCTTTTGGATATCCTCTGAGGATTACAGTCGGTTCGGGAGGGATGTTAGAAAATAATGGAAAATGTCTCCAACTGGATTGGTTTACCTCCTTTGAAACTTCCCTTTCTTCTTGACCCAAAGAGGTGTCGGTTACTTTTCATCCCTCAGCGGATCCACGCAATGTTCGCTGTTTTTCAACGCAGGCCTTATCGAGATTTAACATGGGGTTTTTTTGAAGTCTTAAAAGTTGCATGGGGAGTGGGGAGTTGGTTTGTAATAAAGTGTTCACCTTTTATAGTCTTCTACATTTGGAACAATAAAAAACAACACATAAAATGAGTAATTATTTATGAATAAAAGTAATATAAAGAATGTGTTCTTTATCATTTAATAAAGTGTATTGTATTTGTACAGTATAAATAAAAAAAAAGATTGTTTTCAAATTAATTATATATTTTTGGACACATTAATTACATGTTTTTCCACAAGAAATGAGCTGCTCTTTATGATATTGTGTATAGGATAAATCAACACACTACGGAGACGCATGAAAACCGCATCACAATTTATTTCAAGTGGGCGCAAACAGTCGGCAACACCGGTTTCCATTTTCACTGTAAAACAACAAAGAAAAAAAAAAGCTGTAGAGAGAGAGAGAGAGTTCTGTGCTTCTTTTTAATCGCTTCCCCGATCAACTTAACCCACGCGGCCTGACTGTCGGCGTCGGCGTGTGAGAGAATCTCAATCAGGTCAGGTGGAAATGTGATCCCATTCAATCAGATTGAGGTTTAGTATTTTGTCGAGCGTTAAACAATCCGTGCATTCTCAATAAGGAGAAAGGACGCTATGAAAACGGTGTGATTCCATACCGAAAGGGGGAGCGATATCAGAAGGGTTTGGAGTTTTTCGGAAACGAATTGGGAAACCCTTCGTCGCACAAACGGAGGACGCCGCGGGATGACGAGGCGAGACGGAAGGCCCCGGGCCGCAGCCTCAGCTGACGCGTGGAGGAGTGAGCTTCGCGCAGGCACATGACAGGAAACACCACCAGGCATTTTAGGAGCTTTTAGACAAGTACACTCCTCGTCCTTCTTCTAAACGGACCGGCACTTTCCATTTTCAACAACCGGGCTTAGTTAGTTAGAGAAGTTGAAATGTAGACAATGTGAGATTCTCAAGTCGTCGCCACCCCGCCAAAAAAATGTAGAGTGCACGTTGGTGAATTCAGTGAGAAACAATAACGTTGTTTTTGTTTTTTTCTGTATCTGAAATCACTTATATTCTTACGGCGCTGTAGAGGAGAAGCTGGACAACAGAGGGACATTCAGGTGACACCGGGCGTCTTAGTGCGTTAATAGCGTTTCATTAATTCACACACAAAAACACACAACAAGGTAAGTCAAAGACACTGATATCAAACGTCTTCATTGTTCTTTTTTTTTTAACTGTCACACATTGAAAAAAAAAAATGCCATGCTGTTACAATTTTAATAAAATACATTTCTTTTTTTTCGTTTTTTTTTTTAATAAAAGGTTTGTGCTAATATGAAAATATTCTATAGGGAACACTATCATGTATTTCTTTGTCGTAATATGTCCGAAAGGCATTTCTGTTCATCCGTTCAGGTGGCGACACGTGCATCGTAATAAGTAAATAATTCTGATTGTATCACAAAAAAAATGTGGACGAGGGAACAACGTGAAACTAACACTGTTGATTGAATTCAATTCCTATAAGAGCAGCCGCATTTCAGTCCTTCATCGCTACAGAACTAGTAACACAGAAACTAAGACAAAGTCATTATAAAAAAATAATAATAATGTCTCCAAGTGAATATTCAGTTGGCTCGGTAACCACGGAGACCACACGGCCTAAAATAAGTTGCTATTGACTGAATGGTCAGACCTTTAAGTGTTAAGTGTTTTGTACCCTCTACTTCGATCTGCTGTCGGGCGCGACCTTTTGACCTTGTAATGCGATTAATCACGTCAACAAATCGACCAAAGTACTTTTACAAAATTCGTGGATATCAATTTGCAAAAGCCGGTTCCTCTCAATGACGGAAAAGAAAAGTCTCCCGGGAACCGTTTGGGCGGACGTGCTATCTTTTAGAAGCACGATGGCTTGGGCAGAGGGACTGGACGGGAAGCGGCGGCTTTGAGCGGAGGAAGCTCAAGGCGAGCGGCGTCTCAGCAGGGCTCCTTGGCCGGACTCGGCATCTTGCACATCATCAGGATCTGCTTCAGAGCTCTTTGGACGTCCTCGTCCATTTGACCCTGCAACGCGACACAAATGCGGTCTTGAGAAATTTCGCCGTTTACAATATTGCGGATGAATCGACACCGAGCCGCCTCGCGTTCCATGCGCGTACCTGCACCGCGTAGAGGAGATGCATCCTGTAGACGGACACTATGTCATGATGCTGCTTCTTGGACTCCTGGACAAGCACATGCAAAAAGTAATGTTTTAATACTATAGCATAACATAATATTACAAGAAATCAAATGGAATCACTGGTTTCTTTTCCGATATGTGTTATTTGACATGACGTCCCTGTGTTCTCATATGTGACCCACCACAGATTTGAGGTACTTTTGGTGCCGTTTCACTCCCCCCCCCCCCCCCCGCGTCATTCGAAAGTGGAGAATCAGAGCTTCAAAACAAGGTGTCACTCGTGTGAATCAAGCAAATATTTATTGAAAGCCATAGCTTGTTAATGACCAGGGTGCGGAAAACTGTGTTCCTGAGATGACCGCCCTCAAAGTTTTCCGTCTTGTTGACGGAAGCGACGTCAGCTTTTCTTCTTCGCGTGTTACGCCGCCTACACAACAATGAATCGAGGTGTGTGTGTAAAACACGTAAGATTTAAAGGTTGAACTCTTATCAAAACGGTTTCACATTGTGACGTGACATCACATGGAATATGGAGGAATGATCTTCACCTGGACGCTCACTTTAAAGGAAACCATCGATCGGCGTTGTTCAGTGGTGTTCAGTGTCTCGGTAAGTGAACTGTGTTTCCCTATGTAATCTAACGGGAATATTTAACTCCACGGTTTAACTTTTTTTTTTACTATTTATAAATCAAACTCGGTTTTGAAAATATTAAATTAAATTATTTTGAAAATATATTTTTTTTTTGGAAAAAACACAAAGGAACACGTATCTGGAAAAATCATATTTTCCTTCTAGAAAGGTTTTTTTTCAGCTTATTTGGCTGCCCGTGGTGATTTTAGAAATGGCCGACAGCGCTGGTTCTGCTGCGGTGGGTCACACAGGATCGCCGCGGTTTGTCCTGAAGGTCTGAGTGTCCCTAAATGAGGGAGACCACAGCTCTCTCACCACCAGTTGGTACTGTAGCTGTTTGATTTGCTGCTGTAATGTCTCCATCTGCTGGTTTTGCTGCTGCCGCTTGGAGGCGGAGCTGGAGCTGTAGGACATCTGGGACAGGCTGTTCAGGGCGTCCTTCAGCTTCCCCACCTCCCGCGAGAGGTCGTCAATCTGGGACGGGAGAAAAGACAAAACATTTTTGTCAAAAAAAACCCCCAAAAAAACAAAAAACTCAGATCTGTCGACAACTTACAAGACACGAGATGTCGTTCACCCACCCGCTTGTTCTTCTCCCTCTCGGAGCTGACGTGGTTCTCCACCAGCTGCTTGAGCTGGGACACGGCATCCTGCGACTCCGTCAGCCTGGAGCTCAGGCTCTGGTTCTCCTTCTCCCGGGACATGACCAGCTCCTGCAGCGCCTCACGCTCCCCTCGACTCTCACGCACCTTGGAGGCAGGAGGAGGATGAGGAGGCAGGAGGAGGATGAGGAGGCAGGAGGACGAGGCAGGAGGAGGATGAAGAGGCAGGAGGAGGATGAGGAGGCAGGTGGAGGATGAGGAGGCAGGAGGAGGAGGAGGAGGCAGGCGGAGGAGGCAGGAGGAGGAGGCAGGAGGAGGATGAAGAGGCAGGAGGAGGATGAGGAGGCAGGAGGAGGATGAGGAGGCAGAGGCACAAGTAGAAGTTTAAAAACACACCATTCAAATAATTTCGGGGCATGATAGACAGTGAGGTATTTGTTATTTATTGTACTTTCTTTTTAGTTTAGTTTATTCTTGTGATTTATTTTGAACTTTCAAATGTATGCTTATTTTTACTGTTATCATTAGGTTTATTGTATATTGCCAAATTTTTATGGTCAATCGTATATTTATAGGTTTATCTTTGTAGTTCATTTTTAGGTTTTTGGGTTATTTGGTTATTATTAGGTTTATTGTATATTTGTCAAATTGTATTATTATTTATTGTTAGTTGGCTGGATGAAGACACGCTAATGTTTTTTAATTTAACATTAGAGATGGAACGAAAAATCTAATGAAAAAATAACATCATGAACAATGAAACAAGATTATGTTTATGTTTTTCTCCCTCCTATAATATTGTTTCTGGTTTTTGTGCCAGGTCCTCAGACCGGTTTCTAAGCCCCGGTGTCTTCTCTTTCTTTTCCTGCTCCCGCTCACCTCTTGCCAGGCGGCGGCGGCCTCCAGGGCCATCTCGTCCTGCTTGCGCAGCGCCCCCTGCAGCAGCTGCGTCAGGTGGCTGACCTTGCCCTCCAGGGCTTCCCGCAGCGTCTGGTGCTCGAGGCGCGAGACCGAATCCGCCGGGACGACGTCATTCTCCACCGTCGGCCTTGTAGCGGGACGAGCACAAGCATCCCATAGTAAGAGGCAAAGTATTTTTTTCTGACGCAGCTTCCGCCGCAAAAAGCAGGTGGAGGTAGGGTTAAATGGCTTAGGATTATACCAGTTCTGAATCAATTTTTGGATTCTTCTCATCGATAAGATTCCTTGTCTTTATCAATTTGTCTGGCTTAAAACATCAGGAGAAATATGACCGCTGGCACTGTTTACTTTTATTTTGGTGCCTGTACATGAAAACGGCCCTCTAAAGCCCCTTGCCCCACTTGCACTGAAAGTAGTTAATCCACTGGCAATGTTCCATATTGGCGTAATGTGGGAAAAGGAACCCACTCCCCACTCTCGACCTAGTATCATTTACTGAAAAATGCCGGTACGGCTGTGAATGAAAGAGCGTGTGAATGGAAGCAGTAACATTGCGGGAACAAGCCCGTGAAGTAGGGGTGAAGCCGAATCCGAATACCGGCAAAGCACAAATAGTGGGTTTTTACGAATATTTACTCTGTACAAATATTTCAAAAAGTGATTTGTTTTCGGGAAGGAAAATAAAGAAAAAAAGAAAAAAAACATTCAGAAAAAAGGCAAGTCCGAACCATGTAGCTCGGCTGCAAAGACGAGAAACTGAAAGACGCCCAGTCTCTACGGGGACGGTTCTTTATGTTTCCTTCGAAATGCCACTCAGACCCCAGAGGTGTCTTTTACAGTTCGGGATGGAGAGGGGCGCTACGCGGTGTATGTCAGTTCGGGAAGTATGAATGAAGTGCTTCGAGTGCGGCGTCATCGGGTTCTTTCTTCGGCGGCAGAGAGTGTAGAACAGGTTGAACATAATCACCAAAAAAAAAAAAAACATTCAGAACGTATGTGCGTTGCCGACAGATTGTCCAAAACGATCGCATCTAAACTGGCCATAAAGTACTAACCCTAACCCATTACTTACATAGAAGTAACAGTTGTCTAATGAAGAGACTCACACACGGAACCTCTCTGTAAAGGAGGCCAATGTTGGAATGACCACTTGCTGCCTTTGCCAGACATTTTTTATCCAGCAATGTTATGGATTCCATGTGGGAAAGGGGCTTAGGAAAAGTCTTGATTTCTCACTCTTGCGAGTTCCCTTTCACTGTATTTATTTAATTGTAATTATTGTAATTATTTAATTAATTGCCCGCAAACATTGCACATACTGTTGCACTTTAGACTGAACATTTGCACATTCCTGCACAAACTGAACAGCTTTTTAAAAAACTAACAAAAAAAAAAAAACAGCCTTATTTTACATGTTCTTATATATTTCACGATTTTTTTACTTATTGTTTTATATTTATGTTTTGCGTACGCACCAAACACCGAGACAAATTCCTTGTTCGTGTCAAATTACTTCACAATAAAGACTGACTCTGATTCCGAAAATTAAAATATATGCAAATGTTTTCTGCCAACAGAAAACACAGCAGCCCTGATGGAAGTTGACAGCAGTTGAGAACTGTTCCATGAGATACAATATCAGAAGGAAATTCTCAAATTAGATGAATAGATGTACTATGTTAATTAACATGTTTTGCGAATCTTATTATTTCAACGATTTTCCATCGACCACAAAATAAGCGTTCTAACGTCACCTGTTTTGCAGCGCTTCCACTTGCAGCGTCGTCTGGGCCAGCTGCTGTTTCAGGGCCTCCGACTGGCTCTCCAGCTCTTTGATGGCGTTGCTGAGCGAGGACACCACCTGCAAGTGGTCGGCGAGGGCCACGGAGCCCTGAGCCTGCGCTTCCGCTTCCTGTTTCAGGAGGGCGACCTCCTGCTGTGCGGCGCGGAGCCCGCCCTCCGCACGCTCGAGCAGCGCCTGCAGCTCCTGGACCCTGCTCCTGGACGCCTGGAGTTGCTCGAGTTGCTCCGGCGAAGGCGGCGAGGGGGCGGCGGCCGGCGGGGGTGTCGCGCTGCTCCTCTGGGCCTCCGCCTCGGCCAGCTGTTTCTGCGCGGCGCCGAGCTGGCTCTTGGTGTCGCTGTAGGAATGCGAGAGTTCCAGCAGGCGGCGGTGCAGGCCAGAGATTACCTCGTTCATTTCCGCCTTCATCTCCTCAAAGTCTTTGGCTGCCGCTTCGACGGGCACAGTGCCCCTCAACGCCTCCTGGACAAATCACGGAGAACACATTTTGATTGGGATAATGGAAACATACTGGACGTGGGTGGCGGAAAGAGGCATCTGGTGAACTGATCAACTTCTCAGTTAATTTTCCTGAAGATAGTTCACACTTTTAAGATTTTTAATATTGTTGCTATTTACCACATTAAAGAAGTGGCGCTTCCGCCTTTTTGAGGTAAGTTTCTCACCATATCGTTCAAATCTTCCAAAACCCAAAAACAGAGACAATATTAAAAATGTTAGAGTGTGGGCTATCATCAAGGAAACAGTTAGGGGGTAAAGTGAAGTGTGTGTGTGCCGAGTGGTAAACAGGCTGAAAGTTAATCCCTTACCAGTATGGTCCTTAAAAAGCTATTTGAAAGGTAGATAGGTAGGGAGAAAGAAAGAAAGACAGAAAGAGAACTCTACCTGCAGCATTCTGATCTCCTCCTGCGCCTCTTTGTACAACTTCTCCATCCGTGCCGTCCTCCTCTCCTGCTCCTGTCCTTTCCCGCTCTCCCTCTCCTCCATCGCCCTCCTCAGCGCATCTTCCAGCTGCCCGATCCGCCGGGCCGCCTCCTGCTGCTCGCATCCCGATTGGACGAGCTGCGCCTGGAGCTGCGCCACTTCCTGCTCCAGGGCCGATCTGTGTCTCCGGGCTTCCTGCTCCTCCGCCGCGCCGTCACCTCCTCCTCCCTCACCGGCCTGTCTTCCGATCTCCGTCCTCAACTCCTGCACCTCCTCCGCGGCCTGGTGGTACCTCTCCTGGGTCTCGGTCAGCTTGGCCTGGAGCTCCGCCAGGCTCTCCAGCAGCTCCTCCTCCCTCCCCCTCTCCCTCTCCCTCTCTTCTTCCTCCCTTTGCCTGCTTCTGTCGGACACCACGCCGGGCTTCAGCTGGGCCTGCAGCGAGCGGTTTTCCTTCCGCGTCTCCAGCAGTTTGGCCTGGACGCTCTCCAGGGCCTGTCGCAGCAGCGCGATCTCCTCCTCGCCGCCCCCTCTGCCTCCGTCGCCCTCCTCGTCTTCGTCGAGCCGGGAGGCCTCCCCGTCCGCCGGCCGGGAAGAGGGCGCCCGGGCCGAGGGCTCCCGAGGCGGCGACTCGAAATCGTCCTGGGTGGAGTGAAAGGAGGTGTTGGAGGCCATGCTGTTGGGGCGGCTGTCCTCCTTCGGGTCTTCACCCCCTTGGAGGGACGGACGTTTCTACACGTTAGGGAGAGAAGTGGTTTTTAGTCAGGCTTAGGAACCACAGCTAACCATGATCAGTCCGATAGTATGATGGTGACTGGGGCTAAATTTCTTGATCTTTGGGACCAACGGCAATCGCTGTCGCCGAAGAACGCAGTCGCGTCTGCCCCGGTGCGTGGTGGTCAGCGGAAGCCGTTTCTCTCTATTTTAAGAGATTCCGTCGTGGGTCGAAAAAATGGGGTTCAAGCTGATAAATTCCTCGCCTGCCTTTACCTTGAGTATGTTCGCAAGCTGCTGGTTCTCCAAAGTGAGAGCAGAGATCTTGGCTTGCAGAGAAGAGACTACGGCCGGGGCTGCAGTACCGTGTTCAGTCTATTAACACACACACGCACGCGCACACACACACACACACACACACACACACACACACACACACACACACACACACACACACAGACACACAGACACACAGACACAGACACACACAGGTTTACACATGCACACACAGGAAAGCATAAAAGCAATGATCAGGACCCCTGGCTCCCCGGTGAAAAACACAACAGGTCTTAACACGTCCCAGGTTAACCCTCCTTCAAGAATGCCTCAGGTGAGCAAGTTCAGCAGATGTTCTGAGGAGATAGCGCAGAGTTTTAGGAACCACGACGAGTTCCTTTTCACAAACGGCTGCTAAACAGAAGAGATAGAACGCGCTCGCTGACATCCAGGCAGCCCACACATGCTTTTTACTTATTTTATTTCGTTTTTGTACTTTGCTTTACACAAATAAAATGAGTGTTCTCATTTTCATTGCCTCTGTGGACGTTGCTGTTGGGACCAGACTGAAGAGCAAATCGTGGCCATTTTAAAGATACATTTCCAGACTGGTTTGTAAAGGAGTCTCAACCGGTTGAAAGACTCGCTCAATTTAAAGGTTTGAGTTGTTTGGGTTTGAGTTGTTTTCATTTGATTTGGTGACCATGAAATATAATATAACGGTTAGTGAATGCCTTCATCTTCTGAACTAGTTTCTGTCTCAGCCCCTGTGTGTGGTCCGACATGTACCACAGTTATCATACACACACACATATAGATAGACAGTATATACACATGTACATACATACAAAAAAAAAAAAATAAAAAAAAAATATATATATATATATATATATATATATATATATATATATATATATACATACATACATACATACACGCATATATATTTTTTTTACATACCACACATATATACAGTATATATATATATATATATATATATATATATATATATATATATTTACACTATATTTTTTTCCCCACACTATATATATATATATATATATATATATATATATATATACATACATACATACATACATACATACATACATACATACATACATACATACACACACACACAAACATGTATTTACACTGCATTGTTTCAGAGTTTGAGCTCACCTTTGTTTCCTGTCCAGAACCAGTCACTGCAACCTGCTCCACGATCTGTCTCATCGTCTCCAGTAACATGGTTTTTTCCCCTTGCAGCTTTTCAACCTGCTCTTTTAGGGCCGTTTCTCTCACTTCGTCCTCCTGGGGGAGAGAGAGAGAGAGAGAGGGAGGAAGGGGAGGAGAGAGAGGGGTGGCGGAGGAGGGTAAGGGCGACGGTAAAGGAGAAGGAGAGGAAAGAAGGACAGAGGGGAGAAATAGTCATGAGAGGAGGAAAAGACGAGGCGGGGGGAGTGTAAGAGTTCACCTTCAAACATAGAAAATATGGTTCTAAATTACAATCTATCAGCCAATTAGTACCATTAAATTTGCAAAACTGTGTTCAGTCTTAGGTTTTATTTTCTTTAATTGTTAGGTTTATTTTATTGTCTATGGTTGTATGTTGAAAATGTTCGCTATCTTCTTGTTAATTATATGTAAGTGTATATTGCCATTTATTCTCGCTTTTTGTTTATTTCTAGGCTTATTTTATTGTTTTTTCAATTATAGGTTTGCACTTGTTGTCTATTAGTAGGTTATCGAAATATCAATTTTATTCTTTATGAGAATAAAGAATAATAATAACTTTTTTTGGTTCATTTTTATTGTTTATTTCTACATTCTCTATCTTTTTTATCTATCTATCCATCATCTATCCATCCATCCATCCATCCATCCATCCATCCTTCCATCCATCCATCTATCTAGATTCAAGATGTTTATTTATCACATACTTATACATACGAGCATACATATATGTAGTGAAATGTCATTGCTAACGCTAGCAACGACATTATGCACAATAAGTACAAAGACACAATAGCTAACTAATTAAGTAATTAACTAACTAACTAAACTAACTGATTCCTAAAACATAGGAATAAAATAATAAATAAAATAGGCATAAAAAGGTAATATACTTTACAGGGATGAAAAATGGAAATAAGAGGAATAGACTATTTGTATATATACAGATATGTACAGTAAAGTAGCCTGTGAATAAAGTGAGATAGTGTGTGTTGAGATATACAGTACAGTATACCACAGTATGACGCAGCAATACAGTAACAGTACAGTATGCAGTACAATGTGCAACACACATTACAGTGATGCAGTGGGGGCCTATGTGTGTGGCTCAGTGAGGGCCCCTGGTGAGTGCAGCGTTGACAGTCCTTATGGCTTGTGGGAAGAAACTCTGTCTTAGTCTCAGTGACTGCGGAGGCGCTTGCCCGACCGCAGCAGCTGGAACAGTCCGTCGTTGGGTTGGTGAGGATCATTCATGACCCTGCGGGCTCTGCTACTACACCTCCTGGTGTGTAAGTCCTGCAGGGAGGGGGAGGGTAGTTCCAGTGGTGCGTTGGGCTGAAAGCACAGCCCCTCTGCGGGGCCCGCCTGTCCCGAGCAGTACCGTTCCCAAACCAGGCAGTGGTGTTGCCTGTTTAGGAGGCTCTCCACCGCGCCACAGTAGAAGGACTTGAGGATCCTCGCTAAGACCCGGGTTTTCTTCAGCTGCCTGAGGTGGTGAAGACGCTGCCTCGCCTTTCTCGCCAGAGCGTCCGTGCACCTTCCCGGGGGAGGTAGAATGGACGGCATGAGGTGGTCAGCTGTTCCAGGTTCGGCAAACAGGAGCCGGAGAGAGTCTCGATGTTGTTGGGGTTACACCAGCTGTTGTTCATCATGAGGCAGATGCCTCCGCCCCTCGGCTTTGCCCGCCTCCTAAGGCCTGTCGGCGTGGAACACGGAGAAGGCCTCGGCTGGACGTATGCCGTGGTCCGGCACCAGCGGGTTCAGCCATGCCTCCGTCAGGCAGAGGACGCAACGGTTCCTCGTATCCCTTTGGAATGTAATCCTCGCTTGAAGGTCATCCATCTTGTTCTCCGGGGACTGGACATTGGCTAGAAGGACGCTGGGCCAGGGTGGACGGTAAGGTCGCGTCCTCACTCTGATCCGAACGCCGCCTCGTTTACCGCGGCGCTTCCTCCATCGGCGCCCCCGTGGAACATGTCCAAAAAGTTGTTCTTCCAGGGAATTTTTTATATCCACGGATGCATGGCAGTCGTAGGAGATCACTGCCGGTGAGTTTTTGACGGACATAGCCATATGAAACTAAATAAATGCTAAAATGTGCGTAACCACACGGATCGCTCGAGCAGGCAACCACGAGGGGCGGTGCCAAGCAGCACTATCTATCTGTCTGTCTGTCTGTCTGTCTATACATTGCATCAATCTACTGTATCTGTCTAAATATTCATTAGACGTCAAATTATAGTAAGCAAGCTCAGATTTGAACAAATGCTGCACCACCGCATGTATCAAATACTTAACTTCTACGCTGCAAAACACTTAGACGAGTTACCTTGTAGTTGAATGTTTTGGAGGCGTCGCTCTTGCCGGACACCGGCGTCCCAGAGGAGATGACGTACGAAGGAGACGAGAGCCCAGAACTCTTCGGGACGGACAGTACACAGACATTATGTCATTTGTATTTTAAGAGAGGAGTTACAAGCATTTGATATCAATACTGTTAATATCATTAACAATAGCCTGTTAGGGATGCGGAGGTCACTACAGTATAAAGGGTTAATATGAAATCAAATGGGGGCAAGAATGATCTTAAGTTAATAGAAACACTTTGCTGAAATCCAAATATCCAACAGCAAAGCATGTCATTTTAATTTGCATTTCTGGGTTATTTTCTTCAAAATCATAAATCACAATGGAGGCTGTTGGGATACATACCGCGTTTCTTTTTCACACATTGAAATAGAAACAAGTACAATGACAATATGGAAATAAACACGCACGCACGCACGCACGCACGCACGCACACGCACACGCACACACGCACACACACACACACACACACGCGCAAAATACTTTTACATTTGCGAAAAAGATGCAGACATGCAAACGTGCACGTACAGAGACAAACAGGCAGACACAATAATAGACATGCCTTTACCTGCCGTGGACTAATAGGAGGTGGAGGTGCTTTTCGTTTTTTGGGAGTTGTGATCCGCTCATCAGTTAGCTTAGCTACTTGATCATGCTGAGGAGCCAGCAAAGGAGACAGCCAGTAGAAACAAAAGGCAAGGGGGGGAAAGGAGGGAAAATAAAGACGGCAGTGTATTTAGTTGTGGTTAGTGAAAGAGAAGGAATACTCAATGAATAATGAAAAAAATTACGTTTCACGGGATTTCCTTTTTTCTTTTTTCAGGCTGCATGAGATTTGACGCCATTATATTAGAGATGGTGGTCACATGCTATGTGAGGTGCTCCAAAAGTGCAGCAAGGATCCTTTAGTATCGTGATTAAAAATCCTGAGGCAGGATTTCAAGTTGCATGGTGACACTTCTGAAGGAAGGTCAACCAGACTTACAACCTTTGAGCTGGAATCCCTAAAGAAGGGGTATAAAGCATTCAAAAATAAAGTTGAATTCTCACCTGGGGAGATTTGGGGGACTTCATATCTGTGAATGGAAACAGTAATGGCGATTAAATTGGATGTCAAAAGTACATTTCTACTCTAACCCTGTTACTTTTGATACGAAAGACACTGATGTAGATGGAAATAACTTCCAAGCACCAAGTTCAGGAAAATATGCAAAAATCCATAAAGGAAAAAATACATTACATTTCCAAAAGGTGGCAGTGTTGAACATGTGATGTTATGTAGAACTCTGAACTAGTGCAGTACCACGCTCGACCACACAAAGAGATTGACACTTCAACTGGATTCGGAAAAGCATCAGTGAGTGACTGCAGTGAAGTACTTTTTTTTTTCAAGAACAGATAGACTAAATACTAAAAAAAACAAAAAAAAAACTACCCAGTAAAAGTGTCGCTTTGGCTTCTTTTTGAAACTGTTTACAAAACTTGTTTTTTTACATGACTGATCTGTAGCGGAGTAGATATAAAGTAAATATAAAGAGTAAAAGTCAAAAGTTTCCAAAGCAGATTAAAAAATGTAGACCACTGTGTGTGTGTGTGTGTGTGTGTGTGTGTGTGTGTGTGTGTGTGTGTGTGTGTGTGTGTGTGTGTGTGTGTGTGTGTGTGTGTGTGTGTGTGTGTGTGTGTGCACGCGCGTGTGTACCCGCGCTTTGCTGCCGCTGCAGGGCAGCGGTGAGGCTGGCTCTGACTTCGCTGCTGCCTGACAGCTTAGCGTAGTGCAGGACGTCATGGCCTTGGGAGTCTATGGCCCAGAGGTCGGCTCCTCT
The DNA here is from genome assembly GCF_960531495.2 of Zeus faber. Taxonomy (NCBI): domain Eukaryota; kingdom Metazoa; phylum Chordata; class Actinopteri; order Zeiformes; family Zeidae; genus Zeus; species Zeus faber. The sequence goes on along the minus strand of NC_137204.1, from coordinate 20,744,743 downwards.
GCGAACCAGGACGTCGATCACAGACATACCGCTGGACTCGCTGGCCAGCATCAAGGCTGTCCTGAAACACAGAGCCGCAAAGAGATCATCGCCCCTGCAGGTACTGAGCTTAAACCTCAGTATCTGTAGGGATACACTAGGAGGTAGGCACATAGACAAAAATCTGTTTTTCATTACAGCCACGTGGGGGGAGGGGGGGGTAAGCGAGTGACTGAGAAAGTCTTTTGTGTTGTTGTTTTTTTTTTGGGGGGGGGGCGCGCATTTTGTTTCAATTAGGATTCTGGAAAATAAATACATCAACAATAAAAACACACTGTTTTTATTTTCTTTGTCTGGAGAAACGGGGAGTCAAGATTCAAGATTCAAGATTTTTTATTTGTCACATACATATACATACTTTCATACATATATGCAGTGAAATGTAATGCAACGCACCCGGTGATAGCAAACAATATGTCCTAGGAAAAAAAGAAATAAAAGTAAAGAATTCCTTTCTAATAGACCGACTAACTGACTCCTAAAACGTAATACAGTAAGTTGAATACTTATAGAATAAGATAAAAATATATAGAATAAAATACAATAAAAATGGTGGGAGTGCCCGCCTTCTCATGGCACGGTGGCAAATGCCCCGTGGCCCGGCACCGGTCCGAGTCCCGGTCGTTGGGAACCTCATATTTAGCAGAAGTTTTTGTCCGAAGAGACTTACAATAAGTACATTTCGTTGGTAGCAGCCAAACCACTGCATATCACAGTCACAGCCAAACCTTTTCTAGGAATAAGTTGCATTAATAGAGTGAGAGTTTGTTTTTGGATCCTCAAGAGACGGACAGGTGTGTGGAGGTTTGTCTGTGTTTGTGTGTGTGTGTGTGTGTGTGTGTGTGTGTGTGTGTGTGCACTGCGCTCTGTGTGCTGGCGGCCGTCTTCCTACCTGCCATTGTTTTCAGGCACAGTGATGTCAGCGCCCCAGTCCAGCAGAGCACTGCACACCTCGGCATGAGCGTGTCGGGCGGACAGCAGCAGCGGACTGAAGCCCTCCTGCAGCAGCAACATTAGAAACATCAGAAACGAATCATATGAGAAATGACCTGAAACCTACCCTGGAAGCTTGTTAACTACAACTACTACAATGCAAACAATGACTACCACGCACGCACGCACGCACGCAAACACGCACACACACACACACACAGGTAGATGCAGGTTGAGGTCAGTGTCGCTATGTGGTGAGAGAACTCTCACACGTGTGAAAACAAGAGTGAATGTCCAAACGTTTGTTCCGATTATTATTATTATTATTATCATCATCATATCTAAACTGATAAAAACTGGAGATTGAACCTGTCTACTACTACTACCGGACTACTATACAGTGAAAATTCATCATGTGTAAAATGAAAAAGTAAGAACCTTTTTTTTAATATATATATATAATAGTATTTCCATGGAGCTTGCGTTAGAATATTTATAGAAAAAAACCCAATAAAAAAAACAAGAAAAAAGTCCCTCTGGAAAATGCAGAGACTGGTCAAAGCCCAGTAAGACATGTCAGCGTAGCTTTGTGTTTTATATTACATGACTACTGCTGCCACAAACCAAACAGTAAAAAGCTGCTTTGTCTGTTCCTTGGAACTCTGTTAAAGACTTTAGCAGACTTTCTCTGCTCATTTTCCCTCTGTAGTCTAACTCTGTTTATCTGTGTGTGTGTGTGTGTGTGTGTGTGTGTGTGTGTGCGCGCGTGCCTGCGTGCGTGTGCGTCTCAAGGGGTTAAATGTTTAAATTGGTCATGGCTTCTAACTAAAGCCAGAGTGAAACTCTACACCGATCAGCCATAACATTAAAACCACTGACAGGCGAAGTGAATAACATTGACCATCTCGTTCCAATGGCACCTGTCAAGTGGTGGGATATATTGGGCAGCAAGTGAACAGTCAGTTCTTGAAGTTGATGGGTTGGAAGCAGGAAAAATGGGCAAGCGTAAGGATCTGAGCCACTTTGACAAGGGAGGTCTTGTGGGGTGTTCCCGGTATGCAGTGCTTAGTACCGACCAAAAGTGGTCCAAGGAAGGACGGCGAACCAATTTCAAAATGCATATTTCCCAAGAAGAAAAATTTACAGTTTTCCTCATGTCTGCAGAGCAATAATACAATGCTGACATGTTGTGTAACATGTTTTGTTGTTGACATCTTAAGCTATATTTATATTCATCTAGACAATATGTTGAAACTCCGTATTAATAATCAAAGTTTGAGAAACGTTTAAAAAAAAACATGGAATCCTTTCTCGTGCGGTCGTTGGGAGACTTGATATTATAATGACCATAAGCATAGAAATGTACAAATGTATAAACTGGTAAAGTACTCTTCGTTTCTCTTTGGGTCTCTGCACCTCCACGTATTTATGCAAGTCACATGTCACAGACATGACGTACGCCTGGAGCCAAAAAGCTGGCATAGCTTCTCTTCACCCTGTCGTTCATTTCAGCACAGTCCGAAGCCCAGCAATGTCTTCCAGATGTCTCTGTGGTTCCCCGTCGACATGTAACTAATGCAACTAACCACCACCACAGCAAGTGGGACTGCCCGACTGTGCACCCAGCTCGAGGCTTGCAGATGTACATACATGCACACGCACACGCACACGCACAAGGGAAATCACATTGAGACACGCGGATGTTGTGCCACGAATCTCCATCGGGTGCGTCCTATAACCACAATCCCCATTGTCTATTTCTAATCACTTAAAGGCGACCCTTTTTAGGTCACATTCCAAGTTGGTTTAAAATAATCTCACATTGCGTTTCTATTGAAGCCAACTCTCCTGGAAAACACGTTCAACTGACTTTCAACTATATTGGCAGGAACGTAACATCAACATCTGGCTGCACTATGAAGGACAATGAGGAAGAGCACAGTTACTGGTAGAGAGCCATGACTAAGGAGGACCATGGTAAGACTTCGGGCGAAACAAGAACCGCCAACACGCACCAACGCCGTGCACTGGAACAATAAAGGGATGAACAACAGTGATGCACTCTCCAAATGAAGAACAGAGCCGACCGATCTCCCGCGGCGGGATCAGGGCACCGGCGATGTTCCACGCCTTAGCGTCTCTTAGATCTAACCTCCTTAGCGCCGGCATCCAGGGAAGAGATGCAAAGAGGTTGAGTAAACTGGTTTGGGAGGCTTGTCCTGTCATGGGACCGTCTAGACGACAGGGAGGTGAGGGCGGGGGGGATACAACCCAGGATTATCTCCATCTTGGGGAAACTGTCTTCCCACACGCTCCGCGATGACGGGCCCGCAGCGAAGAAGCACCTTCAGTCCCCGGCTGATTCCCCTCAACTGAACTCATGAGCAGTTCGTGCATTCTGTTCAACGCCACTGACCAGAAGGATCACCAGATACTTGAAAAGGGATAATTCGGCACAGGAACAAATTCTTCATACTTTCCACCGCTCTGTTACACCTGTCCGTCCCCCGCTGGAATGCGATCCAACACTCGTTTGGTGTTTATGCTCGGATGTGACCTTGGCGTACTTCGACGTCCAGCCCTACTCTCTCCCGGCCCGATCCCTGCTTTGTACCCGCACCACCATCTCGGGGAGATGGATTAAGCGCAATCCAATCCCACATAAAACTCAAGTCAAGACGAGGCTGTCTGATAGCAAAATGGCTGCTTGTGACTAGTTCCCAAGCGCACATCGTACAACTGCCCCCGGCTTTAAACCAGCAACGCAGCAACTTGAAATGTAAGCAGAGGAGAGAAAAGTGTGGGGTTCACATGCATGTGCACATGTATCAAACTGTGACACAGGAACAACAAGGGAGAGTATTTCTTTCCTCTTAAAAAAAACCACAGGCATGGAACGTCACTCCAACGGAGACCGCATGTCTGCGGCTGGAGAACAGTGTTCCCACAGTACACTGACCCCCTAACCACACACACACACACACACACACACACAGACACACAGACACACACACACACTCTAACTTCACTATTAATCAATCTTAAAATATGGAAGGAAAAAGAGAGGAAATTCCTGGTAGCAAAGACCTTTTATATTCGAGAGGTAGTTGTTGGTACGAGTCCAGCAGAGCCAGCCCTTTGCCTCAGCATTCTTTACGTGCTGTATTTGAAGAACGGAGAGGTGCTAGATGCCACGGTTTCTATAAGTCACTTAGTTATGTTAAATCTTGAGGAAAATATCGAAAGAGCAAGGAGCAATTCATCATTTTGAGATGATGTCATCATGTCAGATTTCAGTTGAGATAAACTTCCAAACTGGCCGGGTAAAGAATCCTGATCACTAATGATTGTTTGAATATAATGTGTATGTATATAATCAGTACAATGTGTATACTTTGCATATAAAACAGGGCAGCGTATATGAGAACAGTTGGATATATGAAATTCATATATAAGGAAGAATTTCTCCCCAATCACCATAATCAAAAGGGGATTTTACTTAACATTAATATATTAGTCTGTACATAATGGCATCCACGTATACATTCAAATCCTTGCAAAAAAAAATCAAATCACATTGAACTATATGCTCACATATTACTAAACAAAAAGTTATTTTCCGGATAAAACTCCATAGAAATATCTTATGCTATATCAAGAGACATTTTTAGATCTTACTTCTGACCAATAATGGATATGTAGATGTCTTTAGTTTGATGACGATAACCATAAATACTAAAATGATAATACTGTATTAGAACCTATTCATATGATGATGTACTGTGGTGTGGTTTAAGCAGCCACACCTCTCTTGGGTCTACTGTAGGTCATTTGGGCCCAGGATCAGGGTGCCTGAGGGCCTATTGCTCGTTAGAGTAATCAACGAGCAACAGGTAAAAACCCCGTCCACCCACACCCACACACACACACACACACACACACACACACACACACACACACACACACACACACACACACAGGAGAGGAGCCCTTGTCATGACATGCTTTCCATATGCTCTGGGTGTCTTCCACCAAGCCGACTCTCTACAATTAAACGGGCGTGTTTTCAACCCCAATCGCCTGTGTCTCTGTGTCGGACGGCCCTGAAAAGGCCACTCGGGTGGCGTGGGGCAGGCGAAGCGGCCACATGTATCAACATCAGGCAGATAACAAGTGAGGAAATCAGAAGAAGACTGTGTGTGTGGGGGTGAAGGTACGTACAGCGTCTCTAAGGTTGACGGGACTCTTGTGTTCACACAACAGTTGGACGGTGTGGACGTTCCCACTGGCAGCTGCAGGAGTCACAACCAAAGCAAAATCAGAAACTTTTTTGTGGTGGGGTGGGGTTGGAAAGAATGTCTTGGACGATGATCACGGAGGTCTTTGTATTTGCCTGAAACGTTCGGTCTTAAGTAAATTCTTACCTGCATAGTGCAACGCAGTTCTCCCTGAGTTGTCGACAGCATCAATTAAACATTTATTCTGCACAGGAGTCAGAAAAAAATATAGACAGAGGTGTTAGACAATGAGGATTTATAAATATACACATTTTTACAAGAATAAGCTCAAGTTCAAGTTCAAGAATAAGTGGAACAGGTCGAGTTTGTTTCAAAATAAAAATAACACCCCAAACTGAAACTGCAATAAGGGTTTGGATGGATGTGCTGTGTGTAATTTTGAATAAGTACAGGGTTGTAATTGTGTTTTCGCCAGGTACAATATGTGTTGGCAGGTTTTTGCTGACTGTTATGAGATAGTTAAGTCCGTACCTTGAAGCAGTGTGTGTGTGTGTGTGTGTGCGTGCGTGCGTGCGTGCTTGTGTGTGTGTGTGTGTGTTCAGCAAATCTCTGTGGGACTGAAGAATCAGCAGAGCGAACAAGTGAAGCAGCTAAAACAGATCGATTGGAAACAGACAGTCTGCTTTCCATACCAGGACTGCTGCGCCACCTCCAGAACCGTTTGCATTTTTCAGCTCTGTACTGGTTTCCTATTGCACTCCCTGCAGCAATACACCTACTCCACAGTCGCCAACATACACCTTTGACAAATAACCGATTTAACCACTCTTGTTAAAACGGTACTTTCCAAAAGGTGGTGTATGACTATCCAGGCTGGCATGCACAATCATTTCTTCATACTCTTTTTCAACCGAGTGATTACAGCCTTTATGTTGAATATTCCTCATCGTTACATTCTTACAAACTGACATTCACCTTTGTTCTCCATTACTGAGGCTGGCGAGTAGCCTGTAGCCTAGTCAGTAGCCTAGTGAGTAGCCTAGCGCAGAGGTTCCCAACCACCGGGCCGCGGGGAATTTGCCACCGGGCCGTGAGTAGGCGGGCGATAATTGTTTCAGAAGCGATCTCCACTTCGCTGCGCGATCAGAGCACAAAGAGAGCGACTTTCCCCAGTCACTCTCTCACCAGTCCATAAACATTTTATTTTCACGTCCTCGTGCAGTGTATTGAAACTCTGACTTAACACTAAGTTAAACCATAGCCAATGAAGAGAGAGTCATAGTAAGGCTGACTATTTACTGCCACACCTCCTCATACATGCCGTGCTCAAAACTGTGAATAAAAAAAATTGAAAAAGTGTCTGTGTTCTTCACTAAACACCATTGTACATTCTGTAGCTGTAAATATGAACATACTGTACATTGCTGTCTTGCACTGTAAGTAGCAGTTATGCTAACTGCTACTTACTGCTACTGCATGGCATAGCATTGCTGTTCACTTGTGCAAAATTGTAAACAAACAGCTATTAAAATAACTTACTAAATATTGGGTTTTTTTTAACTAAACCGCGACTGATTAATGTTCTTTAACATGTCTAATGTCAGACAATAAAACTTACAGCATTGCCTCTACGATGCTTCATAGTGGATGGAAGTTAATTTAATTCAGATTGTACATTGTGTCTATCTGCGGAACCATTAAGCCATTGCACCAGAAGTGACTAAACAGGAAGTAAACCCAAAATAATGTCACCGTGTAACGCGATTTGACAAATAATATTAATTGTTACAAACGAGTTGTAAACTGTGAAGTAGTTATCAACTACTTAGAACTATTTAATGTATCGATTTCAGCCATAGGAGCTTAATAATGCCTTAGAAACACCACACTCCTTGCCTTGCCTTTGTGAGGTCACTATGAAGTTGCAGAAGTCCAGAACATTAGTCTCTAGCTCAGCCTTTGGGTAGAAGTAGAACAATCTCTGCAATTTGTCTTGAGAAAGGTATTTACATTGCCTTGGTCAGTTGTCTTCACCTCAACCTCTCTCACATCCATCCTTTCCCAGGAATGTGGAGGTGATCCAGGCCATGGGCCAGCAGTTGCGGGCGGTCTGCTTATCTCTGAGCAGAACCAGATCTCCAACTTCAAGGTTTCTGCACTGTCCACTTTTGTCTGTGTTGCAATGAAAGTAGGTATTCACAGCTTCAGCTGGTCAATAACTGGTTTGCAAGAGCTTGAACTTGTCTACACTGCTTTGTGTACAGGTCCTTCTCTGAGAAATCTCCTGGTGGAGGTGGAGCTCCAGCCTTCTGTGTAAGGAGTATCAACGGTGATAGTATGAAGGGGTTTTCAGGGTCTGCAGAAAACAGGTAGGAGCGGACGTGTATTTATGATGGCATCTATGATTGCAGCTGGACGTGTCCATAGACTCAATGACCTCTATATGCACTCATATCGAACTCAAACAGCTGACATGATGGCCCACTGCTTGCTCTTGGCCTGTCCTCCTCTGGTGCATCTGGTAGAGACAGGCCAGGGGCCAAATACATCCATCCTGGGTTTTTCACTTGCTCATGGTGATGTTGTGTGAGCAGTAAGGAGATCTGGCTATCTTTTGGCAGAATTATTGGGTTACTTTCTGCAGCTGGGAGTGCTTTAATCGGCCTCCAATCTGCAAATGAGATTGTTCTCTAAGGATGGGCTGCGTTTCTGCTTTGTTGGCTCAGAGGGCTGACAGTTATTTTGCAAAAGCTGCTTTTTGTGTTGCTTTGAGGATAACACTCCTTTCTTGGGCCATTTCATCTGGAGTGCGAGGTAAGTTACATCTGCAAACGTACCCCAGTACTACTTTGCTGTCCATGTAGGACTTCGTCGCATCGAACTTTAGGTGTAGCTCCTCCTGAATGAGATCTGCCATCATGACCGCTAAGACGGCAGCGCACAGTTCAAGCCAGTTCAGGATTGCAGGCATGGACTGGGGTGCTAGCCTTGTCTTGCCCATAATGAATCCTACTTCAGCTTTTCCATCTTCTTGAACTGCTCTCAGGTACGCCACAGCGTAGGAGCAGGTAGATTGTCTCGGTTTTAGATGGTATGGATTCCAAGCCATCATCAACATAGAAATGCCTTTCCAAAAAGTTGACTATATCGGCACCATGCTCCTATGCACCTTCTCTTATGGGTCTTTTGGTCCTGAGGTGGTCAAGGAATTAAATGGCCCGTTGCCAAAGACATAGACCTTCATCTGGTACTCCACAACAGCCTTGTTGATGTCATTGTTCTTGTGCCATAAAAAAAATGGAGGAAATTGCTGTGGTCTTCACAGACCAAAAAGCAATGGAACATCTGCTGGATGCCCGCCACGATTGCAATCATCTCCTACCAGAAGCGTAGCAGGGCACCAAGGAGGGGCTTCTTGTGGTGGGGGCCTGTGAGATGAGTGTGTACGCCTGTGAGCACGTCATTGAGGGAAACACCGGAGCACTGGGCGCTGGAATCAAAGACCACCCTAATCTGATTGGGTTTTTATGAGTGGTAGACCCCAAACGGTGGGAGATACCAGAATTCTTCAGCTTCTTTGGTTGTGCCGCTACCTCGGCATGTCCATTCGCGAAGATCTTCTCCATGAATGCCACATACTGTTCCTGCATCTCAGGTTTCCTTTTCATGGTTCGATGCAGAGATGTGAACTGGTTGACTACTTGTTCTTTGTTGTTCAGCAGAGGCTGGCATGGTTCCCTGAACGGCAGTGGGGCTACCCAACTGTTAGCATCGTCTCTGTAGACGCTGGGGGAGGGGCCTTTGTGTGGTCCGTTGACCTGCTGCCTGACCTTGTGTGCTCTAAAGACATAATTTCCGAGTAGCAGGATTACTTCTGCTTCAGGATCCAGTTCTGGGATGTGCTTCGCAATGTGATGAAGATGAGGTTGGTGTAAGACTGCATTTAGCGTTGGAATCTCGGATCGATTGTTCAAGATCTTGTGACACTCAATGAGTGGTGGGAGAGAGATGAGAAGTTTGCTGTCCAGTGACTTGATCTGAAATCCTCCTGCCTTCTTGCCAGATGTTTCTACAATGCCAGAGAAGATTCTGGGGTGGTATGAGAATGGTTTGCTCTCCACACTGAACAGCTCGAAGAACACTGGTTTGGCTAGTGAGCGACTGCTCTGGTCATCCAGGATTACATAGGCTATTATGGCCTTGTCCCTGGCACCCTTCGGGTATATCTTTGCGGGGCAGATATTTGAGCGTGAGCAGCTCAATTGACTTGGACCGCAAACTTCTGTGCAGCTTGTTCTAACAGCAGCCATGTTAGATGGATCTTCACCCTCCCAGCTATTCTCCTGTGACGGTGAAGGAGCCTCGGCAGTTTGAGGGGATGGACTGGGATGCATTGCCGCATCATGATAGGTGATGTCGCGTTCTGACCACTTCACTGAGGACCTCTTTGGGGAGGTGGGTGAATGAAGAAGAACATTTGAAATGTATTCCTTTCTTCTCGAGGAAGGCCTTTCTGTCATTGAGGAGTTTGTTTCTAAATGTTCTGCATTTTCTGAGAGGAACAGAGCACACGGAGCAGTCGAAGCGGTCCCCACATAGCGGTCCCGGTACTCAAAACATTTCATGGTCCCGCATGTGGGAAAAAAGTCAATAACTTCTGATTTTCTTTTGACTCTGAATCCGATGTAAAATGATCAAATGATACAAGGATATTCCTGTCTATTTACGGGCCGACGGCTGGGACTTCAAAGCGTGACAGATTGCGCCGGTAAAGTGGCAAAATTAGTATGTTTCGGGTGTCATGTTTCCATCACTGCCGATCAGAGTTGTAGCCGATAAAAATTTGTGACTATTGCAGGGTAATTTGTCTCGGGACTGAATGCCAAGCGTATCCTTTTCCACTAGAGAGAAAAGTCAGATGTTAGCAGGTGTTAGCGGGTATTTCCTACAGTGGAAAAGAGGTATAACTCCACTAGTACTGCTTGTCTCGGGCGAATGTTTCGCTGGCTGTGACTGTGACTTACAGTTGGTTTGATACTGCGACGAAATGTACTTATTGGATCGAATTCAGTAGGCAAGGTCAACGTTCCCCAACTGATATTTTATAAAGATGTCAGTTCATTAAGTATGTCTGGTCGTCCAAGTAATCAACACCCCTTGTTGTTATTCTGTACTTAGCTCCTTCAGTATTTTAACCTTACCTGGATCAGCTTTTTGACACACTCTGTGTGGTTGTTTTTGGCAGCCAGGTGCAATGCGGAGAAACCTATGGAAAGATTTTAGTTAAGAAAGTCAACATATTAAAGGAATTATGAATTATTATTAATCAGAGGTAGACTCTTTTCCCATCCTGAATCGTTTGTTGACACTTATACAGCCTTTAACCAAATAAACCCGGAACAAAACTGCTCAAAATTGTAGCTTAATGATGTTAGAAAGTACAAAATAGAATTATCCACATACCTGCAGCATCAGTGACTGACAGGTCAGCTCCATGGGCCAGGATCACAGATAGACAGTCTGTCAGACCACGGGTGGCTGCTACATGAAGACTAAACACAACAACAAATCCATAAATAAAACATTATCATTATCATCATTATTAATACAAATAATAATGATAATAATAAACAAAATACAAAACAAATGTTATTGCAAGAAACCCTTATCTATTCTCCCAGTGTTATTGAACCAATGCAATATAGGAAACTTTTGTGAGTTTTCACTCCTTGAGTCATCCATAGAAAACATTATCTAAGGCGAACGTTAATCTATACACAGAGAAATGTGCTTTGTGGCTGACAATCAATGTTAGCATGTTGGCTTGTCTCCATGTGATTGGCAGACAATCAATGCGACCCCTTTTAGTTCAAGGAGCGGAAATAAAAGATAAGCGGCACACAGATAAATTGACGAACAGGCCCCAGCACGCAAATGCAAAATGCTCTCACAACATGGCTTCCACTCATGTTCCATCACTATAGCAGCATAGTTGGTCCTGAGAGACCCAAAATGATCGAATCCATCACGTCTTGAAAAGGTGCGTGTGTATGCATTTTATGTGTTTCCTAGTCACACACCAAAATCAGTCAAGGATGTGAACTACTTGTGACATAGACCGCTTGTGTGCTTTTGAGTGTGTGTGTGTGTGTGTGTGTGTGTGTGTGTGTGTGTGTGTGTGTGTGTGTGTGTGTGTGTGTGTGTGTGTGTGTGTGTGTGTGTGTGTTTTCATCAATGGATGACAAAATCAATAATTAAAAAAAATAATGCTTTACTATTTTATCATATAGGTCAAAGGGTGTTGATTAAATTTTACGTTTTTGCACCATTTTGGGACGCTCTGAGCCATACATTACATTATATGTATATAAGATACATATTTGGCCATATATAGTTGGCCACCACTGTGTACGTGCTTGTGCGAGTGTTTCCTACATTTGGGCCTGTGTGTGGATGCCATAGGATTGATATGAGCGTCTGAACACATTGAGGTCAGTGGGTGTTGGGTTTCAATAAGAGAAGTCAAACATTGACATTGGGTTTCTGTGTTATCAACAATCTCCACTCGGAGAGCACTAAAAGCTCTCAACGCGCTCCAAACTCAGAATGTCTGTTCCTATTTATTTCAATGTTTACATGAGGACTGTAGTTCGAGAGAATAACTCAACATTGTTAAAACATAAGAATAATAATGAAAAAAATACAACATTAGATTCCTTCCATCCATTTTATTTTTCAAACGAGATTTAAGGGGGATGATACAAATGTTGCAAGAAATGTAATTAGGTTGGATTGGATTAAATGTGAAGTAGTTGGTTTTCCATCAGTTGGGTTCAGGCAAATTAAATGTCTGTCCACATTTATTATGTTCATATTCAACATATTTAACTTTATTCAACTAGGTACTTTTTTCAACTAATATGTCATGATCGTAACAGCCCTAGATAAGCTCACGCCGAAACACAAAATGTCCTGCAGAAAATGATGACACATCCTAATTTCATCCTCTTTCAAATCCTCAAGTCTACATCTTTCGCTCACTAGCGTGTAGTGTGTGTCTCCGATAATACACAACGCATGATATAACAATCCCAACAGAGTTCATACTCTAGTCAGGCTTTGAAGGCTTTGCGCGCAGTTCTCAAACGCTCGGTGATTGAAGTTCAAAAAGTCGTCTCTCGGGCCAGAGACTGCGGCTTCTTCGCCGTGCAAAGTGTGTTCGCGTTTCCAAAATGCAGGGATGGAGAGAGTCACCACCACCACCACCTGGTATCTGGTGGGGTGACTCAGGCCTGCTGTCTCTGTGACAACGTTATGCAAACTTAGTTTCAGTGCTGTTCATCCAAACGGTGCCTTCGCGTGTCTATTTAAATGACCCCCGCTCCTCTCCTCTGAATAGCCCTCGGTTAACAATGTTCTCTACTCAGCTCATATTTGTGAAAATAGCTCAAACTGAGTCGGGCGCTAAGCAACTCAACTCCACTGTCGTAAACAATATCCAGCAGCACAAAGAGGGACGAAATAATCGCACTTGGATACCATTGTGAGTATTTTTCGAGCAGTAATGAGGCTATTTGGCCTGAGAGAAATTAAATGCTGAGGAATAATACTACAAAACTGTCAAAGATTTGATTTAGAAGAACGTTTAATCTTGGACTTGGGTTAGGGTTGGGTTTTACATGAACCATTTCCAAAACAAGCCAACAAAGCGTAAGAGAGAATATATACATATGATATATACAATACATATACAATACAATATATGAATAAGTGTATTTTGATATAGGACATACAGTATGTGTGGCTGTGTGTGGAAATCAGGTAATTTTATGATATTGATTGAATAATATTGATATAATAATAATATAAAATAATAATAATAATAACAATAATAATAATAATAATAATAATAATAATAATAATGAGAATATAAATATGAAATATAAATGTATAAATATATGTACATATATGTATATAAATGCATATATTTATAAAATATAATATTGATAATATTGAGGATCAATTTCTGTTGCATTCCATATGAAGATAACTAATCTCTTCGGCATCTGTTCGGCAAGCATGAGCAAATGCGCCAAATTTTTGTTGATTCTTTCAAAACATCCGACAAAAAAAATGTTTTAAAGACGGTTTGCGCGCTTTATGTGAGAAAATGTATTTCTGGTCTGAGACAAAAGAAAATTGGTATCATAACAAGTATTTGAAATCAAGGTATGGTTATTGGTATGAGAAGTGTAATGTCAAGACAAGAGCCCTGTATGTTATGAATTATGTTTTGGCTATAACTGATCTAAATGCATCCCGGCCCTTCATAGGTAAGGCGATCGTGTTCTACATCAAAGACGACACCTAAAAAATGGCAAGAAGGCTGAAGGTGATTCTACAGGGCATGGATACTATTTATAATTCATCATCGTTCATCATTTAATCAGAGCTCTTGTGCGTCCTCTGGTCAGACCTGTGTTGGTTCTGAGTAAATATATAGTGAGGGCTGCCGACTTCCCGTCATCCCTCTCTGTTTTTTACCGATCTGACGATAACACGGTGAATCTCTAACCGGGATCTGCAAAATGTTTAGAGGGGCCGTGGATCGCTGTTTGCATCTCTGAAGTTTAAAGATCTTGACATAGCTAATTAGGAACATGGGAATCGTGTGCACTTAATATAAACGGGACTGAAGTTACTTTTGGGAAAGGGAATTTTTGAATTAACTTAAAACCCACAGAAATGGCACTTTACTCCTTCTGCAGCTTTGTAACCCAATGATGGTTGCAGTTGTTATTGTTGGTCACCAAAAAAAGAAAACTGCAGCTGCAAGATGCAAGTAATGGGGAGGATCCATGTCCCTGGATCAGAGTAAAAATAAGTCTAAAATGCTCATCTGTAAAAAAAACAAATGTATTTATATTAATTAAATCAACTTGCTGATTCTTTTATGAAAATCCTATTCCTTAAGGATCTGTAGACTAGTATTTTTGTTAACTGAAAAAGGCATCTTAAATAATATTGAAATTGCGGATTTGTTTTTCTAATCACAAGTTTCTAAATGTGCAAACTTTGGATCTCCAGCAGAAAACACCGAGTTGATAATAGTACCTTCAAAAATAACAACAGACCAATTATTGAAGGTGCCATGTTCTTCATTTCTCCTATTTCATTTGCAATGCATATAGACTACAAGTACTCCGTTCGGACTACGACCAGCTCTCTGACCAGTCTGTATTGTAGGCTGCATCCAATACCCCGGCGTCTCAGCGTCAAGCATCTCATCTCATCACCCTTTATACACTATATACACACTATATACTATATACACTACATATATACTATATACACACTATATACACTATATATACAAGTTATATACTACATACACTAGATACACTATATACACACTATATTTACTATATACACTATATAGGTAAGTACTGGAGGTACTAGATATACAGTATATAAATATACACACTATACACACTATATACACTCGTTCCCGCAGTCTGTCAGTATTCACTACACTAGCTTACGCAATCACCACTCCCCCTTACCGTGAAATAACAATATATATACTGTATATACTATATATACTATATACACGCCCCCTGACCATGAAATAACACGGGTCCTCGCTTATCGACCAATTCGTTTAACAACCTGGTCCTAGGAACGGAACTCTGTCGTTAAGTGAGGAGTACCTGTATTACCTGTGGACCATTTAAAGGATAAGTAACGATCCTAAGTGCATGTATTTCTTTCTTGTTTAAGTTAGTTTGTTTTCATACGCTGGTATCAAATTGGATATCAAGAATCGTGGAATTCCAAGTACTTCGATGATGTGGAATTGAATGTTTTCACAGCAGAGCAACAAGTCGTATAAAGTGTGAATTATCTCAGCATACCACGACACCAACGTCATTCCTTCGTCGATTCATGGGCAAACTTTTATTTCTCCAAACGGATGCTCTGCCAAGAAATAACTTTGCAATAGGCACGTAGTAAAAAAGCAGCGTGGCGTCTGACCACCGCGGCGGCACTCACGCTGACTTTCCCTCGTTGTCCAGTTTGACGGCGCTGGCTCCTTTCTTGGCCAGGAGCGACGCCACCTTCTCCACCTCGCCATGCTCCACCGCCACCAGCAGCCGCTCATCGTTCTTGTTCCACTCGTGGACCTGCAGGAAGAGAGAAGAGGAGGATGAGGAAGTAGAAAGAGAATAATAACATTTATTTGTGCACCTTTGGGACCCAACACGCAGTTCAAAGTACTTTGCATTACAGTTTTCCTTTAATTGTTTACACAGTAACACTGGTACCAACCTGTAATTCATGTTTCAATCTTCAAGCTAATTCTGCTAAAATACAAGCACATTTCATGCTTTACACTCAGACTGCAGTTCTAAACCACACTTCTTTCAATTCTCTTCATTTGGCACAATCTTCATGAATAAAATCTCTTGTGTTCACATGGAACACACTGCCATTCAAAATGCAGATCTTCAATTTCCTACTATCCACACTGACCCTCCATCATCAGGCCCGCCGGGCCCGCACCATCACACCCGCCGGGCACGCACCGTCACATCCACTCCCAGCGCTGTCAAGCCCGCCAGTCAAGCACCATCACGCCCGCCAGACACACACCATCACTATCACGCTCGCGGGTCATACATATATATATATATATATATATATATATATATATATATATATATATATATATATATATATATATATATATATATATATATATACATACATATATACATATATATATATATATATATATATACATATATACATACATATATATATATATATATATATATATATATATATATATATATATACATATATACATACATATATATATATATATATATATATACATACATATATATATATATATATATATATATATATATATATATATATATATATATATATATATATATATATATATATATATATATATATATATATATATATATATATATATATATATATATATATATATATATATAAAATCGTATGTATATGTATGCGCCTACTGTCATGCCCGCCGGGCCGCACCGTCACACCTACCAGGCACTCACCGTCAGGCCCACCGGGCACGCAGCATCACGCCCACCGAAAGAAAGATATAAATCCGGTAAAAATAGAAAGGAAGAAACATAGCAAACTGGAAAAAGAAGCAAAGAAATAAAGAAAACTAAAGAAGGAAAGAAATAAAGAGAGAGACAGAAATGTGGAGGAGTATCGTGTCAACGTCGGTGCGACCTCTCCGCTCACTGTGAGACGGTGTTTTGCTGTGTTGCCATGGTCACGGTTTTGCCGCATGAGGCGTCAGATGTCCCCCCCTAACGCGCCACACCGTCGCGCCCTCCGGGCCCACACCTTCACGCCCTCCGGGCCCGCACTGTCACGCACCATTGCTCCCGCACCGTCACGCCAACCGGGCATGCACCTTCACCGCCGCCGGGCCGGCACCGTCACACCTTCCGGGCCCGCACAGTCACACCAGCCGGGCACAGCCCAGCACGCGCCCAAGGTCCGCACCGTCACGCCCGCCGGGCACGCACCATCACAGCCACCGGTCATACATATATGTATAATCGTATGTATATGCATGTGCCCACCGTCACCCCTGGACCGTCACGCCCGCCGGGCCCGCACCATCACGCCCGCCGGGCCTGCACCGCCGTGCCCGCACTGTCGCGCCCACCAGGCACGCCCGCCAAAAGAAAGATATAAATCCGGTAAAAATAGAAAGGAAGAAACATGTAAAATGCAAACTGAAAAAAAAAGAAAGAAAGAAAGAAAAAAGAACAAAAGAAGGAAATTACAAAAGAAAGAAAGAAAGAGAGAGAGAGAGAGACATATGTGGAGGAGTATCGTGTCGACGTCGTTGTGACCTCTCCGCTCGCTGTGAGACGGTGTTTTGCAGCATGTTGCAGCATGGGGCGTCGGACGTCCCCCCCAACCCGTCACACGTCTGCCGGGCCCGCACCGTCATTATATTTATGTGTTTTATATTTGAGTATAAAAATATTTCACAACAACTGTTGTTACAACATACGTTGTAAGTATAACACTGAACATGCAAAAGGCACAAGTCTCCTGATAAGAAATTGGTACTCATATTTCTATTCACAGCCGTGTTTTACAATTGAGCACATCAATTGATTCTTACAAATGTCTATTCCTATAATGGTGTGGTGTGTCATTTCAACACCGTCTGCGATCACATAACATTGTTCCGAATGCAGAGTTTCATTTCGTTTGTGATTTGTGGAGTTCTGCCTTCTTGCGTGTCTGTTTCTGGATTTGTGTGTAGAGCTTCTGAGAATAGGAGGCATGTTCTCAGAAAACATGTGTAAACAATTGAGGAAAAAAAACGCAATAGTGGGCCATCAAATAGCCATGATAAAAAACAAACAAGCTAAATCATTTAATAAAAATTGGTAAGATATTATACTCAATTTCAGATGTGAGAAGAAGAGAAGGAGATGGAGGATGAGAAACAGATCCAAAAAAGAGGGAGGGAGGGGCTCAAGAGGAAGTGGAAAAATGAAAAGTGAATGACTATGAGGGGAAAGGAGGAGGTGGGAGGAGGGAAAAATGAATGAAACGTAACCATGTTATGTTCATGTGCATGCACACTAAAAATAAATGAGAAATAAATAATACATTGAACTCAATCAAGAAGTACTAAATACAGCGGCGGCTCAGAATAGTCCGTGTACCAGCGTGCCACATTTCCCTGATGAGAGATAAGACCGGGCTCCTGCTGTGACGTGTGGAAGGCCACATCACTAAATCATGGACACGGGCCCTGTAATTCACTGGCGCGGACATGCGGTTACAGGCACAGTGGGCTGAGACAAGTGGCTGAAATCCCCGAATGTGGGTCATGTTCCTCTGAGAAAAAAATAAATAAAAAAAATTAAAAAAAATTGCCCTCTGCTATGACGTATCCAAAAGAGCAGTCACGCCACGAGTTACAAGCTGATTAAAAAAACATGTACTATACGAGTAGAACATACAAGCACAAATGAAACACGTTTCCATACATAGACCACACACACTAGGGCTCAAAGACACGATACCAGTACCATCAAAGTGATACCGATACCAATAGAGTACTTCATTCAATACCTTTTTTTCTACTTCTTCCATCATGTGAATGGAAGCATTCTGTTGCGTAAAATGCCACCACTCCTCCCCGTCCAAATGATTTTTACGCAAACACATTCCGAACGTGTCAAAAGCATTGATATATTTATTCAACAACTCTACAATGAAGTATTTCGGGCGGTGTCATTTTAAACAAGGAGCCGGTACAGGAGGAACGATTACAGCGAGGAAAACCTCTTCCACTAAGACAGACTTGAAAAATTGAGAACCTATGCTTTACCAGACTGTTGTGGCTGCTGCTGTGGTAGTGAGCCAAATCACACGTTGCTTTAAATCGCAAAAAAAAAAAAACGCTTGCGGTCATTGGCTGGGAGCAAAACCATAGAAATATTCCTTTTTTCTTTCTAGACCTGGCTACAAAAAGGATTGAATGCAGGTATTGTTTGTCTGGAGACGTTTGGATACTACTTGGTTTGGGGTTATTTCGGTCGATACCTTAAATGTATTGAGCACCCAGTACCCAGCCCCAGCGTGCACAGGGGCGCAGCGCTCGTGAGCCCAGGGTTCCACGCTGACAGCCTGAGTCCGACTGTGGGAGAGTCAGCCATGACCTCATATGAAGGCAATCCGCAGTACAAACACTGCACAGTGGCGGTTTTGAAAAAACCGAGCCGGACCGCAACATTTCGTCTCACGAAAACATAAAATAGAACGGGAACATTTTAATAAATAAAAAACGGTCAAAGCCAAAAAAAAAAAGCACAACCGGAGCCCTGACGGGCCGGCTGTCTCGGCGAGCCCCCAGGAGCTTTGTTTTCCCTGTCCTTAAAAAGGGCTGTTCACCTTCCGCGGCGGCTTTCGCGGACGAGGATATGACACAGAGATGGAAAGGCCCGACGCGTCGCCATTGTCAAGGCCAAGTCTGTTTGGCCGTGGATAACATGTTTTTGGCAAACTAGAATTGCCCCTTACTGGTTTATAAATACATTCCTGTGCGTGCACGCTGGAGAAAATATGCAGAACAGCATGTGATAAGACTCCTCTGGCTTCCAGTCAAAATACCCAAGTTTCCTTTTCCTTCCTCGATGTAAGACCATTGGTATGAAAGAAGATTTGAGCCCACGCAGGGCACTGCACTGGCAGCTACAAGTACACTAGTAAACCAGTAGGGACTGGTGTGTACATATTAGGATACAGCGGTAGACCTGGCCCGACGTGGCCCACTGACCTACAGACGATAAAGGGGTGAACTCTGACTCCTTAAATAGCCGTCCTGGCGTGCTGTAAGTTATGATGGGGGAGTAATGAGCCAACATTGAGACGCATGGTGTAAAATAGCCTCTGCGGCGTACACCCCCGCTATCACCGCACTACATTTTGCACGACCGATGGAAAAAGGCCGGGCCGGGCTATTAAAAAACCACTCTATCACTCATAGAGGGGTTTTTTTTATAGCCCGGCCCGGGCAGCCAGGGAGTGCGCTGGGCTCCTCAGGGGTCAGCGGTCACAGATAGGGCTGCCAAGGTCCATGAAATTTTAGCTGGCGATAAATGGCTAAACAAATAATTTCACATGCACCTAAACTGCCATACTTTATTGGAAAATCTTCTCCGTGGTTGTCCTCCACAAAGACTGTCAAGTGTGTGTCAGTACAAAGCTTCACATTGTTTTGGCGTTTTCAGTCTTTCTAAAGTAAAAATAGTACTTGTCAGATGGTGTCATTAGCACAGACCCATTAGTGTGTGTGTATGTCTCTCTTTGTGTCAGTGTGTGTGTCTCTGTGTGTGTGTGTGTGTGTGTGTGTGTGTGTGTGTGTGTGTGTGTGTGTGTGTGTGTGTGTGTGTGTGTTTCTATGACTGGAACTTGTAACGTGACACACATCAAGTAAAGCCGAGGTGGAAAACTCGACATGTGGAGCAGATGGACCCAAGATATCCAAGATGTCCAATATGGTCTGGTAGTATTATGGGAAGGCCCCCCCGCCCTCTAATTTTTTAAGAGAGTTCATATTTCGGTTAACACATTAAGTTCTATTAGACAGATACTGTACTTTCACTTGTCCACTTGTGGGGAAATTGAATGAACAGTAAAGTAATTACTGTAAATACGAATAAATATAAATGAAATACTATTAAATTAAATAGAACAGCAGGGGCTCGGGGTTGTGGGCAGTATACAACCATAAAACAGGCAAACTAGCACTCATTTGAAACAGGGAGCTGTGAATACAGTTGAAGGGGAGAAAAAAACACACTACTTCATTAGTATAAACAGGCTGCTGTTTAGTTAAAGCTGAAGGACAAAGTGTTTTGTGTGCTTTAAAACTTTAGACATACCGTGTACACTGTGAGGTCATGAAGCCCGAAAAAAAAGAAGAAGAATTGATTTTTTGAACAAAAGTAAAACACCACCCTTTATCATCAAACATATAATATACAGCAAGTCCCTGCGGCCTGTGGGAGGTTTCTGAGCTGAATGAAAGTGAAAGGCCGTCCCGGTGCAGTAGCGCGGCGCTGACGCCGCGAGGCTGCATTGCAACGACAGATCTAAGTGGAGCAGAATGCGCCGCTCTAATTCCACCTCACGGGTGGAGTCATGACGCTGGAGCAGAGGAGTGAAACGGTGAGAGGAAGTCAAGATTTATCCTACTCCTTAAACACAACTGGACAGGCTTAGCTCGTCATTATTTGTCACCGTACACAACACATGCGCGCGCGCGCGCGCGCACACACACACACACACACACACACACACACACACACACACACACACACACACACACACACACACACACACACACACACACACACACACACACACACACACACACACACACACACACACACACAGTGAACTGTGTGCTCTGCTTATATCCCATCCAGGCTGGTCCTTCCTGCGGGGGGAAGGAACCAACTTCAGTGTCCATCACTGCTCAGATGATTCAAGATTCAAGATTCAAGATTCAAGATTTTTATTTGTCACATACATATACATACTTCCATACATATATGCAGTGAAATGTAATGCAACGCACCCGGTGATAGCACACAATGATGATGATGATGTTTCTTGTGCATGTTTTTAGTGGAGGTTCTTACAACGTTATACTGTAACGTAGGAGACCCCATGTGTGAGCACGGGGAGAACATGCAAACTCCACACAGGTGATTAGGGACCTGTTTGGAGACCCACTGGAGGTAGGTGCCAACAATGGCCCAAGCGGGAATCGAACCCAGGACCTTTTTGCCATGAGGGAGTGCCACCGTGCCAAAGGCATGGCACTGCTAAGAAGTTAAGTCTTACCAAGTCAAATATTTTTTCAGCTGTCCAATTATTATTATTATTTCTCACAAAATATAAATGCAATTCAATTTAAGAATTGAAGTTGTTAAATGGAAAGTATGAAGACTCTATATGCGTTGTTTTGTTATGATGAAACAGCCTCATCTACAGCAGTAGGTTAAATATTTTCTACAAGTTATCCACAACCCCCACAGCTTCATACTGAGCGGTCCACAGAGTCGAAAGAAAATAAAATAAATAAGAATAAAAATAAACAGCTCGCAAAGAGGAAACACAAAATTCCGACAGTCTTCTTGGTCGACCGTAACGAAACAGCCACAGAGTGAGAAAACAAAACACGCTCTAGTAACATTCCAACAGGCCGTCCATCGGGCCAATTCTTTTACTGGTTTCCTCGTTACTTTTTCTCTGAACGGTTGAAGCGGATAGTCATTGAATGTCACATACAACCCACGCCATGGCGACGAGTGGTAAACAAAGCAGATTCTCGCCAACACCTGGATATGAAAGTGAATGTAGCGGCCACTAAAATCGGTTTTCAAGTGGAGGATTACATTATTATGGATTATTATATAGCTAACTGACTCCATAGTCTAATGATTAATGTCTTCGTTTGAAGGCAACAGAGGTGAACGTGAATGAACGGTTTTATTTCTTGGTGGGTGGATGAGCCAGATCGGATAGTCACGTCACTTTTCACCAAGTACAGTCATAATAAGACCGTTAAATGTTGAACTTTTGATGCTATATGCGCTCGCTTGACAATAACACACGGCAGTGAACACAATATCGACAGAATTGCAGCAGGAAGTGCCATGGAAAAGTGTTTTAATTGCTCCAGGAAAGAAAAGGGTTGAGGGGGATCATTTCCTCCGAAACAAAGAGTCCAGACCCTGACCGCCCGTTTTGAAGCTTTCAAACCTCGGCAGGCGTGGAGGGGGACGGTGGAGTGACCGGCAGCGATCAACAACATAATTCAATATAGCATGGTCACTTCGTCTCCTGTAATGTGTAACCCATTCGCGGCACGCTCCACCGGCCCCGGTATTCCCCGCAAATATTCACAAATGCACGACATCTAATCCTCGCCTCGACCCGCCGCACCGCACCAGAACTCTGCGTTTTGGTGAACGCCGTGTTTTCTCGCGCTGGCCACTCCGGGCTTAGCCTCAGCGCCGGCTTGCGACGGTCAAGAGTTTTTAGTCGACGCAGCTTTGAACCGGCTAAAAATGAAAAGGCGCCGTGTGTGTGGCCTCTCTGTGGCATTCATTCACTAATTACAAGGTTCTAAAGTAGGAAAGACCAAAACTCATTCTACGTTTACCACCAGACAGCTCGGCGGAGCTGTCTGTCTCCGACCCTTCAGACAAAAACCCATCGGTCAACTCTCCCTCTCGTGTCTTTCTTGCCTTTCGCTGTCATTTTTGGCCTTGTCCTTGTGCTCTCCCTCCAGCCTGGACAAACAGGAAACACTTGGTCTTATCAGGGCGCTCTCCGTGCGTCTTAATGAGTGTCAGGCTAAAGACAGAGAACAAACACTACCGTCCACACCCTCATCCCATTGTAAACACTATTATCTGCAGGGGGGGGAGGGAGATAAAGAGAGAGAGAGAGGGAGGGAGCGAGAGAGAGAGAGAGAGAGAGAGAGAAAGAGAAAGAGAAAGAGAAAGACAGACAGAGAGGGAAAGAGGGAGATAGAGAGAGAGAGAGAGAGAGAGAGAGAGAGAGAGAGAGAGAGAGAGAGAGCCCATGAGCTTGTTGCTGTAATGAAGGGCTAGTAGAGTTGGAGACAGACAGATGTATTTAACCGTCAGGTTGTCAAGAGGGAGGGAGAGATTGTGCTCAGTAATTATTAAAACAAAGACATATTATCCCCACTGCACCAAATTAAGTGTTATTATTTCAAACCGACACCATGACCCTGTGTGACCTGTGTGACTATGGAGTACTTGCACTTGCACAATTTCAGTGCGGAAACATTCAGTCACAATAATTGGGAGATCAATGATCTTTACAAGAGTCTATCAGTCGATTAATCTCATAAATATATATTTATTCACTACTATGTTTAATCTCGGCGTAACTTACAGGACTGAATTTTCTTTCAGAAAATTGGTTTGAAAGAACTTTACTGTAACACACCTTAGTTATTATACAGTCTTATGTTATGTATTTAGATTTATCAAAACACCTCCAAAGGGAAGAATTACAAAAAAAATTTAAAAAAACAAAACAAAAAAAACCCCACTTCTTTATGAAATTAATGAAAAAGTTCAGAGACTAGTTTTCCTTAAAAAAAACAACAAAAAAACGACATACTCCAGGACCCGTTCTCCGCTCCCGTGACCCTTTTGCCTTCTGCAGAAACAACAAACCCAGAGGAGGGAAAACACTGACTCCTCCAGCCGCTTTCGGCGCGTTGATGGACTTAAAACGACTTGCGTTGCGTCTCAGGAGGCAAACATTTAGGTTGGAATACTGATCGACACTTCCTTTCAAAGCAAGCTGAACAATAATGTGCGTGACTTTAAATAAACGAGGGGGGTTCCGTGAGTTAATCCGAGGAAGATTAGGACAGGAAGTGCGAAATGACTCCAAAGTCTAACCCTAAACCTATTATTTGTACATTGTTTATTTAGGTGCCCTTGTTCATCAGCGTTGAAGGGACTGCATTGATTCAACGGCGTTGAATCAATATGTGGGTTACATTTTTACGAGGAGACAAACAAAAACAAAAAAGAATGAATATTAACCACAGCAATTATCAAACTGGAGGGGGAAGGTGTTTGGCAACGGCTGCTCGTCGTCGTTCAGCATTTAATTAAATCCCGGGCTTTTCCTGCCAAAACTGCTTCCACGTGTATCCTCGTGCAATAATTGCAATAACCAAGCGCTATTCTTTAAAGCCGGACGATGATCCCACCCCAACCCCGACATCTCACGGCAAAAGAATGCACCGCTCTCCGATCAGCTGCCGATCAAGGCTGCAGTCCGCCCCGGTTTGGCTCCGCGGGAATCTCCACATCTAAGGCGGACGGCGATGGTGCACATACCAAGGATTGCACCGACGTAGGCCTAAATACCGTGAATAATTACATAAACAGGTTAGTGCAAAACAAAAGGAAGCTCCAAAGAGAAAAAAAGAGCCCAGGGCGCCTCAATGGAGCCGTTGTTTGTCAATGAACTGGGAGCAGACGATCAGAGACTATCAGACTACACCAATACCAGTTTCCAGAGGTCGGAACCGAAGCAGAGCTATTCAAGGGGCCACTCGGTTTTCCACAAATCTTTCTCGGCAAAGAAAAACACTTTCCTGACAAAGAATCCCCAATTTTCAGTATATTTGATCAATATCTCAATTATCAATAATCGGACGATATTTTTGGGCCAACTGTTGCCGCTTTCGCAGTTTCCTGATCTTACCCATGATAGGGCGCATCTGATCTCCTTTTTGACCTTTCACCGTGAATGAGCACAAGGACTACACACATCGGATCGCCTGCCGTCCCACTTCTCACGCCCACCTCCGCTGTTCTGCCCTGACGTCGGATGCATTCATGACCCGTGCGTCACAACAATGACAGTTGAAAATGGGAGAAGAGACACACAAACAATGACGCCATTCGCATTTTGGGAAATCTTCCCCTGTAAAAAGGATGTAGGAAATGGAAATTGTGTATTTGCAAGGAAAGAGAGTAGAGATTGAGAGTAGAGATGCACCGAGCCCGTCGGTTCCGTTCCGAATCCGTTACATGTGTGCCGATATGATACCGATTCCAATTCCAGAGCTCGTTGTTGTTGTTGTTGTGTTAAAGGTTACATGAGGTTGTAGTAAACCACAAAGCTCTTCTTATTAAAAGAGCAAAAAATACACAAAAATCCATTCAATTTAAATGTATTCCAAAGCGGTTTATTTGAACTGTATGTTAAGTAGGCTTCACATACTTCACGTTTTACCATCATGTGGGTTTTCAAAGTGAATATTAAAAAATATATTCAATAAAAAGATCAAAATCTGGATCTGGACCTCGACTTTTGGATCGGACGTCAACGTCACCGCCATATTGTAACGGTAATATATTGTAAAATAACAATAATAAAATAAAATTTAAAAAAAAATTACTTTTTTTCTACTGCACGTAGATCGTACGGGCCAGTCTTGCCCGTTCCAATATGGCGGCGACGTCGACGCAGTATTGTTTCGGTTTTCAGCTGGCAATCCCAAGGACGCATCTGTATAGTTTTTGATCCTCATCAGGTGATTTGTTTCAGTGTGCCATTGCACCAATATAACTACAACTCCCAGTAGCTCTATGGCGGCGCATATTATATATACGTGGGAATCATGAGGTCTGATGACGTGAATGGCTGCTTCAGTTACTGACGGTTTGCCCAGCTTCAACTGCCAATTCTTATTCACAGGTTAATTAATTGCCGAGTTGAAGTGTCGAGGAGGCAGACCATGGAACAGAATTTGGATGGGCACGCGGATGGGCGACGTCAGTCCGATATCCGATGTGCGGATGATGTCAGTATCTGCACCCGATACCGGTATTGGATGGGATCGGTCCCATCTCAAACTGAGAGTGCGGTGGGGGACAGGAAGGAAGGTAGCCGATGAAAATGTGGACATAATACAAAAAAGTGAAAAGGAAACAGTAGGAGAGAGACGGAGCGATGCATCTACAATATCCGAGCCCTTTGATCAGCAACAGTTGTTAACCTCAAGCCTCTTATCTTCAACAAAGCAGATGCTCAAATGTCGCCAAAACAATACATCCTTTCTCTGCTGGGTGCGGGGCTGGAACTGCTTACGGGCCGTACCACTACAAACACTCACAGATGTTAATGCACGCACGCGCACGCATACACACGCGCACACACGCACACACACACACACACACACCACTGACCTGGAAGCTGTAGCCCAAAATAAGAGAGTGAACAACTAGAGCTAGAGACCGAACCACGAAACAAATAGCAGATGGTGCTGCTATAATTTATTTATTCATTTCAATTTATTTCAAATTCCTCAATTTGACCTAGATCAACTCGCACCAAATTATTTTTTTCCCTCTCAGTTCACTCTAAAAGGATTGCAATTGGGCCACCTTGAATCCAAAGACTCACGATTCAGTCTCCTCGCCACACGACGACCATAATCTTGCCAATGATGCTATGCGTCATAATGCTCTGGTAATCTGTGGTGTTTTTCTTCCCTGGGAATGATTTGATTTATTTATTTGCGTGCCATGCATTGCGAGAGAGCCCAGTTCACACTGTCTTAAAACAGCTTAATGAGAAAAGTACAATCAAAAAAAAAAAAAGGAGATTGGGATTAACCCATCTCTTAAAATACATCAAGTTATTTCATTGTCAAAAGTCAAAAACTACAACTTTTTTCAATGTTTTCAATCATTGATTCCTTCTAAGAAGCGTCTAAATGAATTTCTAATTAAAACATCATCTGGATGTTGATCATTTCTTCATGTTATCAGTACTATCAATACACCTTGATATTCCACAACCTACTTAAAAACTGATTGGATTGTTAAAAAAAAAAAAAAGAAATCGTAAAATCACAACTGAAAAACAAAAATAATCCTTTTTCCATTGGAAAAAAATATCATGTCTTTAATGGCTCTTACTTGCAAATGCCTAAATGCACTTATTGTCCGTTTCGAGAGGGTATATCTTGTTGTGCAAGTCAAGGATAGTGCACACTGGCAAAAAATAGCCTTCATGCAATACTTCCTGCTGACACAAATAGCTTTTCCAGTCCTATAAATAAATTGTGCTTAACTTGGAAAGCCCCCAGCCATGCAGGGCCCGCTCAGGAGGTAAAAAAAAGAAATACAGTCTGCTTTTTTACCTAAAGCTCACACAAATTGTGTATCAGTTTCCATCCCTGTATGCATACAGAGACGTTTAACTTAATGCACAAACACAGACACACACTCTCACATTAGTGTGCACTTACTCATGTGGACTCTCAAACTCCAAGTGCCATTTAATTATTATCAATTATTTGCAAATACAAAAGCAGGATTATATTTGCATGTAACACTTCCCAGGTAAAGTGTGAATATGTATATGCAACGTTAAGTGCGACAGCAACACAAGGCTCACGGTTTTTAAGTCGATCCACCCCACCAACACCACCACCACCACCGTCCATCCATTTATTTCTCTGCATGGATATTATTCCAGTCGTTTGGGCGCCGACGGGCCGCCCAGTTTGAATAACTTTTCTCGTCCTGACATTCTTCCGTTTGGTTTCACTCTCTTCCGTCTAACCCTTATCAACTGCCACTCCCTCTTTATTTCCCCTCCGTTACCCCCTTCTTATCTCTCTTCATCGTTCACACTCCACCTCCCTCCTCCTCGCTCCCGTCTCTCCCCTTCCCTGCGGTACAAGCACCCTGGCTCTGCTCTGGTTCTCGCTCTCCCCCTTCCCCCTTCCCCCTTTCCCTTCCCTCTCTCCCCCTCCCCCTGTCTCCTGCCCACTGCCCTCGTCTTCATTGGGGATCAGTCTTGTGCAGCAACATTGCTTCATCTAGCTCTGAATCTGGTCTACAGAGAGGCAGGTTATCTAAGCAATCCTGCCATATCCGATTTCCATGATTCTTCGGATATGAAAGGGGTTTTAAAGGGATGCTCCGGTTTTTTGGGGAAATTTGAAAAAAATTGGATTCTTTGCACGCACGCATGCACACACTCACACACTCACACACTCACAACAACAGAGAAACAGCCTTTTGACGATTACTAAGCAAGTCAGAAACCTCCACCTCAAAGCAAGATTCAGACTGATTTGTTTATCGCCAGTTACCGTTAGTTAATACGATGCAGCGAGATATTCGCAACATATATTTCATACCCATAACATCTTTTAAATGAAATAATGCTGAAGTTTTTCTATTCATCATTTTGCTGGAGACCCTGTGGAACCCCTTGAAGGACCCCCGGAAGGGTCCCCGGACCCCACGTTTAAACTAATCTACTAAACTAACCCCGTTATTCTCTTCTACTGTGACCGGCTTTTGCCTCTGCTGAATGTGTCGCAGTCCCAAGAAGACCAGCACACCGACAGGCAGGAGCATTTTAAAACAAACATACACATATACAGAGGCAGCCGGGCACCTGCCGACGTGCAAATAGAGCTGGACACACACATTCACATCAGCACACAGCGACAGATCAGAAACCAACCTTCCTATATCCTCAGTCCGGCTCGTATCTGCTGAGCGGTGGGCTTTTCCATCCCTGTGTTTACAGTGTGTGTAAACAGAAGATAAGGCATACTGTACTGTCAGGACACTTCCTGCTTTAATTGGATCCGTGTCTAAACAGGACCTCAACCGTTCCTTTTGTCTTTCCTCACATTCCTTTGAACGAGGAAACAAATTCAGACATAAAAGACACTTTGAAATATCGTTTTGTTTTTTTTTGGGGTCCAGCGCTTTGAGAAAAGTACCGACAATTACCATCCGACCGAGCAGCGGAACCAGCGGGAACAGAACCACACTGGGCAACGCAAAACAACAGTTGTGGAAAATATTTGAACATAATCATATAATCATCTAGTGTCTAATTTCCGAACTAAGGTTTGCACCAACCGACAACCAGGCCATCCAGCTGACACAGTGACCACCACAGATGTCGGTCACAGCATGAAAAGGAAAAAAAAAAAAAAAACACATCAGATACTAATCCCGTCAGCAATTTTATTATTGAATCCTCCTTTAAAACTGATTTATTCCTGTTGCTAGCAAATATTTTGCATTGAGTCTTTATCAATAAGCGTACTTGAATTTAATTCAATATCATTCATTTAAAAGTAAAATGTTTTTTTCTTCTTTATTTTTCTAACAAATAAAATATTACATCCTTAATTTAAATTGAGGTGAAATTGAGTCCTCCTGGGTGGAGGGACATTTTCCCCCAAACAGAGAATCTGACCCAGGCTGCCTGTTTTGAGAGCTTGAAATCGCAGCGGATTACTGATCATACCTTTTACCATTTCTTTAATAACGGCTATCTCATGAAGCACACACACACACACACACACACACACACACACACACACACACACACACACACACACACACACACACACACACACACACACACACACACACACACACACACACACACACACACACACACTTCCTCCAGACTCCCGGATTGAAGCTCTGAGGGTTTACTGTCACTCTCAGGATTAATACCCTTTTACTACACCAAGCCAGACCAAACCATTCCATGCCAAACCAAGCTAAGGAGGGCCAAGTCAAACAGAGCCCACTAAAGACAATTCCGGCTGTGTTTTGGTTAATAAAGATACCCACTTCGTTTAAGGAGTTTCCACTCTGAAACCATCCTCATAAATGTACAATTTACCTGGCATATTTGGTATACACACACTCGGTTTTTTTTTTTAACATTTTATTTAACGAGCAATCCAACGACTACCTTAAATTATATGGCAACTTGAGTGGAGAAGGTCTCCGACTCTGGGATGAAAACTCTCCATCTCGTCCCTATTTATAGAAGCGGGAATGGAAAATACCACATTGTGCTGGGTCTACCAATTAGGGCTCACCAATTATACGGAATGTAAAACACCACGGCTCCATACACGCTGGATGTGTCAGAAATGCAGTAAACAGTCATGTACCGTCCGGTCCGCTGCGTGACGGAGAGCGGCTGAATGTAAACCACGAAAAAAACAGCTGTGTTAGGACAGAAACAGGAGACGGCGTAATCCACACATCAGCGACACACCGTTTTACGAGACAATTTTATAGGGGGGAAGGGGATATAGCGTGAGTGTGTGTGTGTGTGTGTGTTTTTGCTACTCAAGTCTATGCGATATTTTCCCGTGCACGTGCGTTTGATAACCTGCATCCTTGTGTGCGTTTGCACGCACTTTTGTGCGTGTGCACAAAGAGCTTGGGTAATCCAGTTTAATCCAGCAGCTGGGATGCCGGGGAAAGTAGGGTAACCATGTGGAAGGCTGGGTGAGGGGCAATACTACGACTCCTGTAAACAATGGAGTACACAGATAGCGCGCTCGGATGAAAGTGTGTCAGGGTGCGTGTGTGTGTGCCTGTGTGCGTGTGTGTGTCATTCTTGGTTAATTGATATTCTAATAAAGCTGTGTTTCTCCATCCACCCCTCAGTTTTCCCCCCCCCCACGATAACAGACCTGACATCACACCAACACGGCAGCGCACGCAGCCAACAGCCAACAAAGTTCCCCCTCGCAGAGGTTCTTAGACCCACTCGCGCTGCACGACGCATCGTATTATAATCACAACAATCAACAATCTCGCCGCATTTGCATCCGGGAGATCGAACCTTCTCCTTTCGCACACCGATGCAATTAAGGGGACATTAGAATGTGTGGACCTCGGTCAGATGTGCCGGATGTCCCTCCGCGGCGCCGTGCTGGCGTCAGATATAAAAGACATGTTGACGAAGCCTCGCACTTCACACATCCACCAAACGTGAAGTCAGCAGAGCCCTCAGCTGAGATTTGGTGAATTCTTTTTCTCAATTTGACGGTTCTTATTTAATCAAAGCGCTTTCGGAGCCGAAGTCCCCCCCCCCCTCCCACCCGTCTGTTACTGTGGGAGAATTTTTTTCACGGTTGGATTAACGTGAAATTCAACACCACCCTCCGAAAACACATACAAATTAAGTTTCAACCGAAAAGGGGGGGGGGGGGGGGGGGGGAAGTGAGTATCACCTCAATTACATGACTCGCGCGGGCGCCAAGCATAACCTTTCTCTGAGAGGGTTCTGCGCCACGGTTCAGACTCCAAGAACATCGCTTGATTGGCAACAGAAGGTGCGGGCCGTATCTGGAAGTGTGTGTGTGTGTGTGTGTGTGTGTGTGTGTGTGTGTGTGTGTGTGTGTGTGTGTGTGTCCAAATAAGACTTTCCGTGGCCGCCGGCCAAACCCATTCCCAGAAACCAGCAAACATCGCTTGTTTCTTAAACATTTCTCCGCCCCCCTTCCCGCCAGCAGACCGGGCCAGAACAGGCCGAGTCTTAAGCATTCCATAAACGTCGCCCGGAACGCCGGCGACGTGCTCCCGGGACACTTCCAGGCGGACGTAGACAAACAGAATCTCCGACAGACGCGCAGAATTCCTCCGATTTCGCCGCGACCTCGCGTAACCCAGCCCCCCCCCCCCGCTGACACCTGCTCCCGGGCATCTGATAAAGCAGAACCGGCACTCCCCCGAGCCCCGTAAGCTCGGATCATTTTACGTTTTCGCACTGAAACCCTGCGCGGGATTGACATCACGTTCAACCTCCGGACGCAAGTTCTGTAGAATTAGTTGGGCTCAACGACTTTGTCTTGTTCGGCCTGAACGCCGCCAGAGCTGGAAGCCGCATTTTGCATTTCTGTTCTCCTTTTGGGGGCGAACTCTGTCGAGACCTCCCTCGGACTTGCTGTCTTATCTCTGAGTAAACATTATGGGATGGCGAGGGATTCACAAGTGGATCCAGGAGACGCGTGAGCGCTGCCGTTGGGTCTAAATCCAACACGGCTGATAATAGAAGTGAAACCAAATGTCACCGGGTGTAAAGGTCGCCATTGAAGTCGGACGCGACATTGCCCAACATTACAACAACCTCTTAAATGATTAATGATAAAGGTTATGACACAGTCAGTTGTTCCGATGATAAATGACTTTATTCATCGGAGCGTATCTTAATCATTCATAGGTCCATTTATGTGCATGGATACTGGACATGGGAAAACTCAACAATTTCAGCTTTGTTCTCACTAACGTCACGAGTACACTACATTTATGAATTGATGCTTTACTTAGAATATAAACTCAGTAAAAAAAAAATAATAAAAATAAAATAAAAATAAAAAACGTTTCAATTCTACCCAACGGGCCTCATGTTCTCACGCTCCCTGGGCTGGAGGAGTATCCTGAGTGCGAAACATTTAGCGGAGATTTGACACCGCTTAATACCCCTGAACCTCGACTAAAATGTTATTACAAACGGTGATATGGCAACTGCCAGGACTTCGTAAAAACAAAAAAAAAAAAGATATTTATACAGGCATTCTTCTCCTTCAGTTCCTAAAGAATTAATGGTTGGTTTTAGGCAGATGGGGGGGGGGGCGGCGCATTCCGCTGTAATCTATCGCAAACACACATAACTTAAAATAGAATCCAGAAGTTATTTTCTTTCAATTTCTCTTCATTACAGATTCTTCAAAAAAAGAGAAATGGCATGGCTTACTGACTCCGAACCAAGACACATAATCCACAACCAAGCAGATCTCAAACGTCAGTGTGTTTGCCATCACATTGTTAGCCTCCGGGACGAGACGTTTTTCTGGACATGTCGGCCGAAATATAAATATAGCTTTGGTAATTTGTCACTATGTTCTCTACACAGTTAAAGGATAAATCTGGCCGCCGTCATGCTTGGCCATTTCAGTGAGTATTTTTCGTGCACGCCCCATTCCTGACAACCTGAAATTGGCAGCGTGCCACGCTGATTTCGATTTCGGGTAGAGATAATTGCTATGCTTGCAAAAACACGACCCAAAGCATCCATTAAACATGTCAGAGAGCACACGACATGACACGGCGAGGGCAGGCTACGATATTATTTTCCATGAGTGTGCCTTTCGCAGTTACACTAGCTGTAGATTTATCCATAATCAATGCACGCCGTGACACACATACAGTCAGGCCAGAATGATGTCAACTTGTGGAAAGAATATTGGCCAAAAGTACCTTTTGCAAATAAAGAATCCATTTTATGTCTAAACCCTGTTTTTGTAACACTTTATTCTCAGATGACCACGACAAGAAAACCATGAAATGTTGCAGCTGTGCTATACAGGGTTTTAATAGAGCGGCGTGCCAGAGGAAAGCTGAAATCAGAATTGAATATCTCTTTATCGTCATTGCACAAGCGGGATACGACGAAATTTGCCATCTGGAAATTTGTCCGCATTTGACCCATCCTTATACCTAGGAGCAGCGAGCAGCCACAGCGCAGCGCCCGGGGCCCAGCTCCGGCTCTTTTGCCGGCGCCTTGATCAGGGGCACCGACAGGAGTATTAACCCCGAACATATATACATACGGTGATGGCAGGGGGGAAACTGGAGCACCCGGAGGAAACCCACACAAAGACATGCACTCTAACCCTAACCCTAACCCCAACCCTCACCCAGAGAGGGCTGGGATGGCCGGGGGTTCGAACCCAGGACAGCGCTGAGCCCTGAGCCACCGTGCCAAATTCATTTGTTTTACTGTGTCAAAGCAAACAAATTCAAATTCAATACTTATGCAACATACTATATTCACAAAATAATAATGTCTTTCATTTATCAAAATGTGAAAAAAATGCGTGGGCGTGAGGCCTCCGAAGGCATGCATGGCTTCAAAAAGGCAGAAGTCCTGTTTCTAAGCAACATTCATTCACTTCTCCCGACTGTTCCGCTCTCAGAACACCCACGATAGGCCAACTCATAAAAAAGCATTTTATTTCGAGAGCATCAGTTTTGCGCAGCCATCCTCTCTCATCTGTTACAGCTATAACTCCACCAGGAACTTGTCCAACTTTGGACCCAAAAGCAACAGTACCGTAGTTTCTAAAGAAGCATCGGCATCTGCCAGACAAAGCTTTAGATCAGTGAGACGGAGGTCATTTTCGACACTTTTATCCTCCTGGTCATAACGGGCTATGCTGTAGCTCTGCACACTCCTACACAGAGTCGGATTGGAATAACAAAAATGTGCTTTAGACCATTGTGGGGGCGGAGGCAGCAGAGATGGGGGAGAAACAAATCAGATGAGTTTCCTAACAATGAAAATGTTATCTTACTGGGATCTCAGATCAATTCTTTCTCGCATCCTTATTTCATTTTAGAAATCAGAAGTCTTAGAGGTCGATTTTAAATTTGGTGAATGAGATGTATAGAGAAGCAGGACTTTAAGAGGCCTCGGTTCCCTTCACTTCACTTCACCTCACACACACGCACACGCACACACACACACACACACACACACACACACACACACACACACACACACACACACACCAAGTCGAGTAAAGCTGAAGTGCTCCAGTTCATTTTTCCCCCCCAGGGTGCAATCCGTCTAAATCAGTCATGAAGTAAACAGTCTGTGACATTTAAGCAGTGCCCTCTCCACCATGTAATCTTTGCCTCAAAAACATTTCTCAAGCCCGTCTCATTAAGCCGGCATTCCCTACTGTTCACCACACACTCCGCCTCCGAAACCCTCTTCATCCCGAGAAACAGTCCCGATTGGGCCGCTGTCCCGGCAGACTCTTCCTGTCTGGCAGCGGCTCCTGTCTCATCATGGTCACCGTGACGACTGATGAGTCATACACCGTGCAGGCGCCTCACTTCCTGTGAGGGAATCTCACCACGGTGAGTGAATGACTGCCTGACTGACTATCCCAATATGGAAAACCTCCAATCCTGAAGCTCTGATTCATAGACAGTAGATCGTGTACTTGTCTGGAACAGCCGAGAGCCAGACTCCCCCCGAAGAAGGAACGGTTCAACCATTCAACGTTAAAACACAACATTCCCTCTGATCCGGAGTCAGTAACTCTACTGAAATGACTCAACAAGAACGACGAGAGCGTCTGTGCGCGCGTACGAGCGGGTGCCATTCACAAATATGTCTGTCTTCTTCGGACTGACTATGTGTACACAGTATGACTAAGGGCCAAAAAAAACAAAAACAAAAAAAAAAAAACTCTGATACAATTCAATTCTATTGTATTGTATTGTTTCAATTTCTGAATCGATTTCACATCTGTAATATCAATACTTTGTTTGGAAGATATACATCCATTTTCCACTCAAATTAAATACCACCAAAGCCGCAAATTATATACTATTTCTGCATCAAACTGAAAATGTTTTATGGCACGTCAGACGGTATAACTGCAAAGTTGGCGGCAAATATCATTATGTATAAAACATCAATATATTGATATTGAATTGAATCATGCCCCTTTGTATTTGAATCAAATATTCAGCCCCAGCGTATATGTTTGTCCTAAATGTAGACGTTTTTGGAAGTCCCGGAATTCCACACCTTTCGCATAGCGCATAGAAATGAATCAACAGAGCAAAGGTTACTTACATCACTTTTCCTAAATTTGGCTTTGAGGCTCTTCATGTTCGATCCGGTCCATGCAGTCTTTCTGCCAATCGCCAGGTAACGGCTGTGAATTCAATAAGATAAAAAAGGTTAAGTCGTCTCCTCGGGTGGTGTTCTCACCGCACTCGGGTGCAGCGCCGCGTCTAAAGGGTTAAACAAGTTAGGGATCATCATCTTTTCATTCGTTGCCTTCAATTACACGGGCTCTGGGTAAACAGTCACAATGAAGTAAAAAAAGGGAGGGGAAAACCCCAGTTTGCAATACAGGATTCCCTTCATACCTCACGTCAGTTAATACCTGTGAATAATCCAGATTTCTAAGGAATTGCTGCTTGACGTGCTCCAAGTATGATTTAAAAAAAAATGTAGACACGAGCATTAGAACAACTTTGATTTAGATCTTCACAATAAGGTAGTTGAACCACAAAACAATGAATAGTCTGGGTAGAAATGAGTAAGGAGCAGTTAACAGAGTCCAGTCCTTGTTGTTGATAGTAATCTAGATGGAGTTGAATAGTTCCTTCTAAGGACCTTTGGGCTAAAGCAACAGAAAGTCTTCTCCGGCTGCCAATATCACCACTACACGGAAGGCAAAGTTATCCGTGTTCATCCTGACCGTTGCAAATCGAATAATCTCCCGACGGCTAACCTTTCCAACCCCCTCAAATCCTCGGGCCAAACCGGCTTTGCCCTCCGATAAAAGTGCGCCAGCGCCTTTGCAGAGGCTACGCAGATGCAAAGTACATTTCAACACACCTGATTTTGATTTTAGGCTGCTTAGGTTGATCCTTCGGAGTTTCAACTCCGATAAACAAAAATCTTGAGTGATTGAAAAGTTGCCCCGCTAAATGAAGCGGTGCCGCCTCCTCTGAAACCACCTGAAGACGTACAGTATCCTTTGGGATACATTTGGAGTGCCAAATGAAGCGATCCAAAGGGTTTAAACGGCAGCAAGCGGTAGCGTGGATACACTCTCCCGACGCAGGATTTCACCAGCTATAGACTTCTGTTAAATATGCGGACTGAAACACCACTTTGTGATTGTGGGTGACAACATAATAATTGTGTTTACCTCGTAGTAGTAGTAGTAGTAGTAGTAGTAGTAGTAATAATAATAATAATAATAATAATAATAATAATAATAATAACCTGACCAATGGGCTCAACACTAGTGTGATATCACACATAGGCCACTGCACACGCATGGACACATTAAGTAGTTAATAGAACTATGATCCCACTGCATAGAAACAGTTTGTGATCGATAGCACTATGATCCCACTGCATGGACACAGTATGTGATCAATAACATTATGATCCCACTGCATGGACACAGTATGTGATCAATAGCATTATGATCCCACTGCATAGAAACAGTTTGTGATCAATAGCATTATGATCCCACTGCATAGAAACAGTTTGTGATCAATAACATTATGATCCCACTGCATGGACACAGTATGTGATCAATAACATTATGATCCCACTGCATAGAAACAGTTTGTGATCAATAGCATTATGATCCCACTGCATAGAAACAGTTTGTGATCAATAGCATTATGATCCCACTGCATAGAAACAGTTTGTGATCAATAGCACTACGACCCCACTGCATGTGATCAATACTAGTGTGATATCACGAGTGTTCACGCATAGAGCCATGACCAGTATGATGTCGCCGCCGGTGTAAAAGACAGTGAGAGAGCGTGCGCCCCGTTCGCCCCTCGCGTAGAAGCGTCCGACGCGAGGGGCGAATCCGTGGGGTGGTTCGCTTCCCCGTCGCGCGACGCGAAGCCGCCACCGCCGAGCGAGGCGACCGGTCAAACCGGAGCGAACCCGTCGCGTAGCGTACGTTTCGTTTTGTCGGTCGGCGACAAAAAAAAAAAAAAAAAAAAAGTTAAAGTTCGCTTCTGGTTGATTTAGGGGCGAACGAACGAGAGCGGCGGCGTTTCCTCCCGCTCCCTCCCGCCCCCCCAGAACAACTTTCCAAACACGACTCACCCAGTGAAAAGTTGCAGCGGCGCCGAGACAGAAAGAGAAAGTGTCCCCCCCCCCGCCAAAAACAAAACAAAAAACAAAAAAAAACCACAAAAAAAAAAAACCAAACAAACAAACACAGGAGGATTACCGCGTGAAAACAACCCGCCGGTGAAACCGTAGAAGAATGGAGGAGCGGCGGCGGCGGCAGGAGGAGCAGGAGGAGGAGGAGGAGGAGGACAAAACGGAGCGCCTCTACACCCGCTCGGCCCGAATACATTAAGAGCTGAGCTATTCAGGAATCCTCCCCTCGGCTGCCGCTGCCCGCTGGCCGCCCGGTGTGTGTGTGGGGGGGGGGTGTGACGTCACACCCCCGGTGCCCCCGTGACCGCGTCCTCCGGCTCCGCGCTCCCCGCGCGGCCGTTCGTGTTGGGATTAAAGGGGCATTCCCCTCAAAACCAGGGCCCGACTTCCAGGGAGGAGGAGGAGGAGGAGGAGGAGGGTGGAGGGTGGAGGGTGGGGTGGATTAGAACAGGGGAGAAAAGACGACG
Organism: Zeus faber; assembly: GCF_960531495.2. Lineage (NCBI taxonomy): Eukaryota > Metazoa > Chordata > Actinopteri > Zeiformes > Zeidae > Zeus > Zeus faber. The sequence goes on along the minus strand of NC_137204.1, from coordinate 20,706,366 downwards.
GTGGAAGAGAAGAACAGTGGAATGGAATAAATTACGGAAGGATCGGGTGGAAGAGAATAGTGAAAAGAAAATAAGTTGAATGGAGTAAAGTAGAATAGAGGAGCAGAATGGAATGGAATGGGATGGGTGGAAGAGAAGAGAAGGAATAAATAAATAAAATAAATAATAAAGAATATAATAGAGGGGATTAGAGAAAAGAAGTGAACACCATATAGAGTGGAATAAAGCAGTTAGAGAAGGGGAGGGAAGCAGAAGGGAATATAATAAAACACACTAGGAAATACTTCAATAGAAGAGAAGAGTGGTAGAATAGAATAGATTAGAATAGAATGGTGTGGCAGATCCTCCCGCCACACACAGAGACGCAGCGCCGGGGTGTTGTAAACACACCCGTTTATTGTAGAGAGTGGGCAAGACGGAACGAGCCGGGAGCAGATGGACATGATGTCACGACAGAGGCTCTCCCTGTGTGTGTGTGTGTGTGGGGACGGGTGATTTACCGTCGATTTATCGTCGATTGCTCTGGCGAGCAACAGGCGTACAGCCACCCTGATCCCAGGCCCAATTACCTCCACCCCAGACAGGCGTGGCAGCTTAAACCACACCAGCAGCTGATGTGTCGTCATGTCAGGTTGTAATTTTGATTAGGGGGTGAGCGTATGATTCACATTCTAACAAGTTTCGGCTCAAATAAGGGAATTAGTGACGGTCTGGTTTTCTATCTATCTATCTATCTATCTCTCTATCTGTCTATCATTCTATCTATCTATCTGTCTATCTATCTATCTATCTATCTATCTATCTATCTATCTATCTATCTATCTATCTATCTGTCTATCTATCTATCTATCTATCTATCTATCTATCTATCTATCTATCTATCTATCTATCTGTCTATCTATCTGTCTATCTATCTATCTATCTATCTGTCTATCTATCTATCTATCTATCTATCTATCTATCTATCTATCTATCTATCTATCTATCTGTCTATCTATCTATCTATCTATCTATCTATCTGTCTATCTATCTGTCTATCTATCTATCTATCTATCTATCTATCTATCTGTCTATCTATCTATCTATCTATCTATCTATCTATCTGTCTATCTATCTATCTATCTATCTATCTATCTATCTATCTATCTATCTATCTATCTATCTATCTATCTATCTATCTATCTATCTATCTATCTATCTATCTATCTATCTATCTATCTGTCTATCTATCTATCTGTCTGTCTATCTATCTATCTATCTATCTATCTATCTATCTATCTATCTATCTATCTATCTATCTATCTATCTATCTATCTATCATTCTATCTATCTATCTATCTATCTATCTATCTATCTATCTATCTATCTATCTATCTATCTGTCTATCTATCTATCTATCTATCTATCTATCTATCTATCTATCTATCTATCTATCTATCTGTCTATCTATCTATCTATCTATCTATCTATCTATCTATCTATCTATCTATCTGTCCATTTGTCTTTTTGTCTGTCTAACAACTAAAACATTGCCATGTGAATCGAATCAAATCGAATGTGATAGAAAATGTGATCAAAGAGCATTGACGAGAATTGGAATAATAAATGCATTGCTTGGTGGCCTCCGTGAAGCGTACCCGCTCCCTATGTAGATAAACATCCACATCTACATACATCATTTTAACGTAATGAAAACACAATTCTTATTTGCAGGGCATTATACACCTATTAAAACATACATATGAGTATTTTATTCCATTTCTGCTCAGTCAGTTTCGTATATTATACACACTGCACCCTGCAGACATTCAAACCTAGGAGCAGTGGAGTCTTTGCAACATTATTGGATAAAGGATCGTCCTAGACACCCCTCAAATCCATTTGAGGTTTTTAACCGTGTGTTAGGTTGCTAAATGACAAGGAACAGCTAAGTTTAAGTGCTGCGCTTAGAACACAATTTGAAGTACCATTTGGAAAAATATATATATATATATTCCAAATTAAATTCCATCTCGTTTAATTCCATTCAATCCTATTCTATACTTGAGTCTAATTTAGGCTCGGTACAGTGACATCTAGTGGAGAAATTCATCTATCACGATCTCTCTCTCTCTCTCTCTCTCTCTCTCTCTCGCTCTCTCTCTCTCTCTCTCTCTCTCTCTCTCTCTCTCTCTCTCTCTCTGTGTGTGTGTGTGTGTGTGTGTGTGTGTGTGTGTGTGTGTGTGTGTGTTTAACATATGCATGTCCAGCGATGGATAGCAACTCTAACCGCTGCTTCTAACTCAAAAGGATTTATTCCTGTGAGGAGTGCCTGATGAAAAAATATCTTTCTTTAATGTCTCTTTGATCGTCTGTTACTTATGAGGCAAAAATAGATCCAGGCATAACAAAAATTCGGGGAATATAAGATGATATTCCACGACAGGCAAATATGCTCAATAATAAAATGCAAAAATCCAAGACATGAAACTAATGAAGAACAGTCCAACCAAAAATGACCTGAAAAGGTGTTATCAATGACTCACAATGAACAAACGTTGAATTGTGTGAACTGTCAAAATGGAACAATATGATAATAAATATCATGTTAGTCTAAAATCAAAAATAAATGTATTTTGGAATGTCTGTAATTGAAGAATAGCATCCATCTTGGAATATAAATACAATCCATTCATTACAATTTATACTATAAAGTAAAATGATTGACGAGTGTGAAACATCTTCATCAGGATGAATTATTACTATATGAGATATTGCAGACATCAGGATTAATCAACTCGGTAATGAGGACCGGTTTTGATTGGTGATTACTCATGTCGTCGTTGAGGGGTTATAAGAAAAGTGGATGAACTTGAAAATGCATCAATAAAGCAGGACAATGTCGGTTTTGCATTCGCTAAAGCACAATCAACAGCAGTCATTTCCCATTAGGATAAGGAAATATTGTTTAAATCAGTGTTGATTCACCCTTCAGGAAATGTGGTTCTCCACAACATCCCACTCCTACATAGACTTGATTTAAAAAGGAAGAAAAAATAAATGAGACGTATAAGGGGGCTGCTGATTGGGCTGGGAATGCCATTGCTGACATGCTAAAGCTTGGATGTATGCTATGAATTACTTTGTCAGTTTGGCCAAATTTAAAAATATGCTCATTACGTACCTCAATCAACATCAGGATGGTTTCCTTTTGAGAGTAAATTCCAGCATTAATAGGAATCATTTGTATTTATTGTACAGTATGTACAACTAGATCAAATAGTTTATTTCTCAGTATTTTTATAATAAAAAAAAAATTACATTGTCACATTTTTGATGGTTCATGCCAAGCTATTGGAACTTCTTTATCTGCGTTGTTTTTCCCTGAAATATATCCGCCTCTGTCAAGTAAATATACCTACTGACCGTACTGTTCCCTACTGAGGCTGACCGTAAGAAGTTCAAAAGAATGAGTGATCGTATATCTACTATACTTTATACCAATTCACTGTAAGACCAGTAGTAATAACATAGTAGAACAAGGTTTGGTCAATTTATGTATCCATTTATGTCATTTTTGTATTCTCTCAGTTGTTTATTATGGGTGGCCTCATTCATGTTTAGTAACTTTGACAAGTAAACCGAAATTCAAAGCATTAATTCAATGGGAATTCAATGGGAAGCAAGGAAGCGTTTGGGGAAGGTTACAGTTAGACTTGTTGTTTTGAATCCTCATATATACCAAATGTGAAAGATGATGACTGATATAAATGACAGTGCTAGACATTAGGGACATTAATTACACAGACCTTCAGACTAACAGTGCAACTACATTCACTCATAATCGCTGAGTTAGAATAACAACACACCAAAGTAATAATCAAATAACACACAGTAAACACAGAGTAAAGTCTGACTTATTTCGAACACAACTGAACCACACCTGTGTCCATAAACCCATCATCCCCCCAGGGAATGCCGGGAGGCTTCTGGACCACCCACCCCAGCACGCTACACTGCCCCAGCTCGGTGGTTAGCTCTAAGTCCCCAGTAACCCATGTGTCCATGACAAAGTCCCGAAAATGCTGGGGAGGGCGACGCTGCCGTCAGGCAGACATTGGATGCTCCTCTGTGGCGGCAGGGTTTCCACTCTTTTCTAGAGATCATTCTCCAGGACATTTCCAGGACATTTACAGCGATGATCCAGCTTGTACGACAGACAGGGGTCGCGCCATACACCACAATGTTCCTGTCTGTGGAAGTCTGAATTTAAAATACGCATCTATGAAATCATCTCTTACATGCTTAGAAATTAGGACAAATTGATCATAGAATAATGCAAACACACCTGCAGATGTACAGCACCTTACTTTATTAGTATAACCAAGTTACATGACGGTTTGGGCAACTCTCACCTCAGCTCTCTCTTTTCTCTTACTTTCTCTACCGTCTCTTACTCTAAAAAATAAAAATGAGGCTAAGTAATTAAAAAAAAAGGGCCAGCAAAAGTATCTGGGACCTGCCTCATTAAAAAAATATATAATAAATAATAATAAAAATAAAAATCAGGAAGGTCAGTGCATATATATTTGTGGCCACAAACATTATTTTTTAAGTAACTCAAAATATAACTGTTGTATCATGGATATTCACCCTGCAAAGTGATCAATATAAAATAAAGCAAATGTCACATTCAAATAAAAATGTTCATCATTGAGTTTAGTGTAGTCTCTTGACACACCTTGACATGGCTATTTTATATTTTGTTTATTTATATTGGACAAGCATTTAAAATGTTATATTTTGGACATCTGGATATTTACGCTCAACTTACTCTACTTATTTCAACAATAAATCAGATCGTATGATGTAAATCAGTAGTTGAGTAGTCTTTTCACTAGTACTTCTACTTGAGTCTTTAATATTTTAAAGTAACAATACTTTTACTTGAGTACAGTTTTTGGCTCCTCTACCCACCTCTGGATTTCAGTTTAAGGGCATAACCCTTAAATGTCACAACTTTAAAATTTTGCCAACTGACCAATCTAGACTGAACTTTACACCTAAATGTACGATTCAAAGTTAGTCAAGTTTGCTAGGATTATGAACTGCCACTGACTTATTAGTTTATCACATCATACGTTAGCACCTATGAGTAATATTAAGTGTTATTAAATGTTAACTGTTAAAAAGTGCATACATAACTGCTAATGAATGCAAAATAAAGTATGTATTAACCTCGATAAAGCCACAAAAAAAGCTTAGTAAAGGTGTAACAATGACATAATAGGTAAGTAAGTTAAACTCAATAAATGTGTTTGGAATGCTATTATAAACAATGATAATAAAACTCATAAGGCTTTTATTGACGTTCTTAAGCAGTTCACAAAATGTTAACAAGTTTCTTACAAGTGCTTAATGTCTTATAATCTAACAATAAACATGTTTATGATGCTATTATTAACACTTATATAGTGCTATTGACACATCATGTTAATAAGCATCTTATAAGGACTTTTTAGGGCCTTATCAACTATTAACTAACGCTTATTACAAGGACCTTCATAGAACGCTTAACATTCAACCGTTTAGGTTGGGAAGACAGTGACGTTATGTCTATGAAAGATATTTTTTTTATTTTGATTTTTTTTTTTTTAAAAGGACCCCAGTTTGCAGCAGTGACTAATATTGACATTAACATTGACATTATTTCCCTCCGTGTTTCCCACGACGTCGTTATTCTTTTTTTTTTCCGGGACGCGTGGGAACCCGGGGCCGCCTTTGACGGCAAAGCCGCGACGGTCGCTCCGCACGGGGAAAAGTCGACGTATGTTCGTTCTCGTTTTCCTTCGTCGAACCGCGTAACGGAGCGACAAAGCGACGACACAACGGGGGCGAAGGAAGATCGGCAAACCCGCGAACTGCGCCCTCACCCGGTGCCGAGTCCGGCGTCATAAGGTGGCGGGCGGGGCCGCGGAGCTGTCGCTGACCGGAACGGGCGGGGCCTCGCCTCGCGTCCGCCCGGGGCCGTTCCGTCAAAACAAAACGACTGCCGCGTCCGGGCGGGGCCAACGCGTCGAAGCTCGGCGTGTGTGTGTGTGTGTGTGTGTGTCTGTCTGTGTTGTTTTTGTTCCGCCATGTCGCCGCGCTCCTGCTGCGTTTACGCCCTGGGAGTCGTCTCCCTGCTCGTTCTGATCTCCGGCATCGCCATGGTTCTGTCCGACGTCTTCCCGAGGTTCCTGAACGCCTTTGTGAAAAGGGTGAGCGATGGCGTCGTCGTTAGCGACGGCTACTGTTTTTCGCTGCCACGGTTGGTTCTGTTGGAGCTGAGGGAGTAGGGAAGGGTTATTTAAATGTTGTGTTTATTAGTTTATTATAAGGAAGAACATCTTCGCGGGTTAACGTGGACAGACATTGGTCCAGCTGACTTTATTTTCTATTTACCCATTATTTTAATTTATGATGTTTACTGTATTGTTATAACCAGCCTTTTACACCCTAATGCGCACAGCATATATAGTACAGGTGCTATTGTGTGTGTGTGTGTGTGTGTGTGTGTGTGTGTGTGTGTGTGTATGTGTGCGTGTGTGTGCGTGTGTGTGTGCGCGCGTGTGTGTGTGTGTATAATATAAAATCAATTTCAATTCAACTCAAGAGGTTTATTTTCCACATACATATACACAGGTTCATGCAGTCAAACGTCTTTGCAACGCACCCGGAAATGATGGACAATGGTTACCGAACCCAACGTGATAGCTTACCTAATTTCTACCCAGCCAACTAACTGAAACGAACTGATTCCTGAAACGTAATGAATAGAATAATATAAATGTAGTCAAATAAAAATACAAGAAGTCTCAAAAAGATAATACAGGGGATAGAGGGATAGAGTTATGTATATAGGATAGGCTATTTGGATATACAGATATGTGCAGGAAAGTGCAGGTGAATAAAGTGAGTATGGAGATATACTGCATATATATTGCATATATATATATATTGAATTTATACTGTATATATGCAAACTTGCACAATTTATTATTTGTGTGTGAGCTGTTGATACAGTTGTGTATTGTTAATTTGCAGGTTATGAATTTATTAATATTGCCTTTTGTTTTGATGTAATAAAGTATAAGTATAATAAAGTATGTCCGTCGGTCTATCTGTCTAATGTCGTGTCATACTGCCTTTGCTCCGCTGACGCTCATATGTTTGGTTTGAATCACATGAGACAAGAAAAGCTGAGCTCATCATTTTTGTAATGATTCACTTATAGATCACGTGTGGACTAAATACCTAGTGCCTTTTGTCCCCAACAGGAGGTTGTTCTGAGAAATGGCACAGACGCATTTGAAGCTTGGAAGGATCCACCCCCGCCTGTTTACATGCAGTTCTACTTCTTCAACCTGACGAACCCCCTGGAAGTGCTGGATGGGGACAGGCCAGCTGTGATCGAAATTGGACCCTACACATACAGGTAAAGGCCTCATAAGTGAGTTTTTTTTAACACTTTTTATACAGGCTTCTACAGTACATGTTGTTGTGAACAATGACGTAGGGCTGGGTGATATGTCAATATGATATTGTGATATCAGACTGGATATTGTTTGGGGTTTTGGTTTTCTTAATATTGTGATTTAGTTCAATGTTGTCTTTCAGTCAAGCAATGCAATATTCTGAAATTCTGGCGACTGCTATGTTCTAATCAACGTCTCTACCTGCTTGGTTCTAACACCAAAATTCCCAATTATTTTCTATCAATTAGCTAATTAACAAATTATTATATGATCCAACATTGATATCGCAGTATTGGTCCAAAAATATTATGTGATTAGATTTTGCAGTCAAGGAAATTCTGTCTTGGATGTAAACCTATAGATGTGTAAATTAAAAGTGTAAATTATTCTCAAACCTTAGTTGGAAGTGCTGCTAAACGGTTCTCTCATCTACATTTGCCTGTTCTATTCAGCCTGTCGGTAAGTTGGTCCTGGCTTGAATGCACTTCCAACTTTACTGTGAATCAATCAGCATTACAATTTTGACTTTCACTTTTTTTTTTTCTCGCTTAAACACGTTAACACCCACTTTTATAATCTTTGTTCAAAGTTCTTTCTCGCATTCTGTATTTTCAGGTTTTTTGTTTTTATGTTAATGGTCACTTTGGGGGTTTCAATTGGCAGCCCTCCTCACACGGGCTTTGCTGTCTAATCGTACTGTTTTGTTTGGACACTGTTAAGCAACAGTAAATCTCAATACAGGGAGATAATCAGGTTTATCGAGCAGAATGGTCAGAATGTTTGAGGATGAACACAGCGGTAAACATTGCACAAGAACAGCAACGTTTTGGATCGAATTAAGACACAAAAACTTGAGAGGCCAATTGTTTCTACCCCACACGCTGTGTTACCACCAAGCTCTTGTACTGGTTTAAAGTCTTACTTCTGTTTAATACAGGGAGTACAGACCGATGGAGGAAGTGAATTTCTTGGATAACGGCACTAAAGTGTCGGCCGTAAATACCAAGACGTACATATTCCAGCCTAACATGTCCAGAGGCCCAGAGAGTGACCTCATCAGGACAGTGAACATCCCTGCCATGGTATGTCAAAGGAAACTTTATAGATCCAAACCTGAGCATTGGACTAAAGTAATAAATAACAAGTACATAACATGTAATAACGTATTTTATTCACTATCAACCTGAAAAGGGAAAACAGTTTGACATTAATTAAACATGTGCATGTGAGCCCACAGCAGGATTTGTTTCACCCCAAGATGAGATTAAAAACGCTCACGCTGATGATTTAAACTGCTGTAATGTGCACTTTCAGTTACATCAGATTGTTATTATGGTGCCATTAAGAGATGTTTTGTTGAAGTGTTGTTTTTTTGTTGTTTTTTCCTCTTCAATTGGCAGACTGTTATGGAGAGATTTAAGGACCATTCCATCATAGCCAATCTGATTTCATCCTACCTGAAGTCCAACGACGAAGGTCTGTTCGCCACCAAAACCGTGGGAGACCTCCTGTGGGGATACGAAGACCCTCTCCTCAAGGCCCTAAAAGTCTTCCGGCCTAATCTAGATGACGTCTTTGGACTTTTCTATAAGGTCTGATATGTAAATTGAAATACTTGTCTGATATATTACTGGTAGAGCTGAACAATTTGGGAAAATAATCTAATTGCGATTTTTTTTTTTTTCGACCAATATTGATTTCGTATGCAATTTTTTAAAGTTCTTTATCTTCTGTATTATTCACTAAACACAAGCAGTAAATCACTCTCAAGTATGACCAACACAAAAAATGGATACAGTCAACATATAAACTGCTGTTTCCTGTAGGCCAGACTTACGTTTTATGATGAAATGAGATGAAATGATATGAATCATCTTTATTTAACTGTTGAATTGTAAAAAGAAAAACCTTCAATCACAGTGTCTGAAAACTGACATTCAAAAAATTTGCAGTGTTTCAACAGAAAGTTTTTTTTATTTATTTTTTTATAAAAATGTTGCGCGCATATGTCCACATACACGTGTGCCCAGGTACAGCTTTATGCTCGTTAAATACAAAACAACGTAAAACAAACAAACATACGCATTATTCTGGAAGAGGCTTTGTCAGGACTCTACAGGTGTTTTCCGAAATAATAATAACAATAATAACAATAATAATAATAAAAATTAATAATAATGTTTTGCAATTTTCAAATCGCAGCCTTTGCGATTTGAAAATTGTGTGAATATTGTGAATTCTAATTAAATTGCGATGTCGGTTTGAATATTTAGGTTCCAGGAGAGCGTTATTTTTTATATAATATTTTTTATAACTGAGGACAAAAAAATCAATGAAAGAAATGATAGTCTCTTATTTGTTTGTTCTTTTGTTGATTCTGTGTAAAGTATGAAATACTTCCTTTCCTAACAGGCCAATGCTACCAACGATGGAGAATATGTTTTCTTCACTGGTGAACAAAACTACCAGGACTTTGCTCGAGTGGATACTTGGAACGGGGGCGGGTAAAGGAAACTCTTTATCAAATGAACTGTCCCTGCAAAAACCAAGTGATAATACTTTGTTTTCGTAAATTTGCGGGACGTTGATCAAATAGCTTTTTAATGGACGCACGTCAAATAAGTAATTAAAGTGATTCTGTTGATTAGGTTGTAAATCAATGGCTATACGGATAGGCCTTGACCTCGTCATGGTTTCTTAATTCAATCTAAGGGATGAAGTTACGGCGCATAAACTTAGGGGGAAATTAATCGGGGGCGTGTTGTTTTGCACTCTAGATAACCGCAGGGAAATGAGCGTCGAGTCGTTTGAGAAGAGGGTTTTTTCTAAAGCTTATCTTGTAAAAAAATAAAATAAAAATGACGCGGTTTGGTTTTGAAAAGCACTCAGACAGTTAAATTTTCTTCTCATATTCCAGCACACTGCAGTGGTGGACGTCTGATCAGTGCAACATGATCAATGGAACCAATGGAGCTTCCTTCCATCCCGTCATCAGCAAGAATGAGACGCTCTACATGTTCTCCTCTGATCTCTGCAGGTAACGGTCTATGTTTAGACTCTTTAGGATTTTGGTCGAATCAATAGATTTATTTAATAAATCGGAGCCGGCTGTTATTGGAAAAATGAAGACCCATACTTAATTTTATGACTTAATTTTATTTATATATATTTGTGTGTGTGTGTGTGTGTGTGTGTGTGTGTGTGTGTGTGTGTGTGTGTGTGTGTGTGTGTGTGTGTGTGTGTGTGTGTGTGTGTGTGTGTGTGTGTATGTGTGTGTGTATATGTATGTATATATATATATATATACTTTTTTTTTCTTAGTAAAATAGTACAAAAAAACCCCAAATAATGCTTGTTAATAGTACAGTACTCAAAGATGTTAAACGTATATCAAATACTCGCCCAGCACTAAACCCGCCTTCTCGTGTGAGCAGATCCACTATTTTCTTCTTGGTAAGATTAAATTTTAAGCTGTACAGTTTAGTTTTGTTAGATTTAGTTTAGCTTGTTGGTTTCTGTTTTCTATATTAATTCTATCTTCCTGGCTTCAGTCGGCCACTTTACCACCTATCCCCGTAACCATGTTTTAACAAAGTCAGTAACAAACAAACAAACAAACAAACAAACAAACAAACAAACAAACAAAGTCTTTCTAAGCCTTATCTCGGCATTATTCATGTCTGGCAATGGGATAAAGGACACAGAATTAGCCTCGACTACTTTTTCAAATTGTTCAACGTTCTAAATGGGATTGACACAGGTCCCAATTGTACTCCATCCTTCCTCATGGGTCTTTGTGGTCCTAGGTCCCTGTATGCGAATTACGTGGAGGATGTGAGTGTGAAGGGGGTCCCCGGGTATCGCTTCGTTCCCCCCAGCAAGGTGTTCGCCAACCGGACGATAAACCCCGACAACGCCGGGTTCTGTGTCCCTGCAGGAAACTGCCTGGGCTCCGGCCTGCTCAACATCAGCCCATGCAAACAAGGTGACTGTTCCCTCTTTAACCACGTCATATCGTCACATCTATATCGGTCTGATGGAGAGTTCAATGTCTTGCCTGTTGAGATCCATGTTTTATGGCGGTGTTTTATAGAAATGCCCTCTCCTTTTCTACTCTGCAGGTTATTTTAAAAAGTCTGAAAGTATTAAGTCAACAGCTTAAGTTAAGGCCTTGTATTGTAATTAAAATACTTTTTTTGATGTACTGATGTCATTTTTACGCATATCAAAGTGTTCACCTCTAAGAATCATGTTTTTACATCCCTGTTAAAAAAAGAAAGGCATTGAAGTTACTGGTATCTGGAAAAATACAAAGTTTGAATGCATTTACGGCTCACAACTAAGTCGACTTTTGTTTAGAAAAAGTATTTTTCTTCCTCCAGAATTGTTTTTAAAGGTGCATGGTTTTTAAAAGATCTTAAAATTGGTTTGCAACCTGTAAGAATTTTAGAAGCTACAGTATAAAGTTATAATACTCTTCCCATGGAGTTGCATGATGAATTAACCCATAATAATCATAAAACTGTTCAAACCAAGATATTTCTTCAGACTATCAGCTCCACCTCAGCAATAGCCAGGTGGAGCCTGGATAAAAATAATATATAAGTTGGCTGAAAGAATATCCATGTTTCTGTCTTGTAATAAATATCTTCATAAATATTATTCCATGTTATCTGTTTTATTTTTAGGTGCACCAATTGTTATGTCATCGCCACATTTCTACCAGTCAGATGAGAAATATGTTCTGGATGTGTTTGGGATGAGGCCGAACAAAGAACAGCACCAGACCATCATTGACATCAACCCAGTAAGACCTGCATATGAAACCTTGTTGTATGGCCACAATATGGATGCTTTTAATTTATATACAGTGTGTGTGTGTATATATATATATATATATATATATATATATATATATATATATATATATATATATATATATATATATATATATATATATAAAAATGGGTTTTTTATTTTTATTGGGGACGTTCAAGCAGTTTAGTTTCTGCATCTTAAATGCCATCTTATTATGTAGATAGTATTTGATCATTCTTTACAATATACTACACTATAGAAATAAAAAAACAGCAATTTAGTTGAAATCATGAACACAACATTATTTACTTTTTTACTATTCAAAAACAACATTAAATAATCTCATTGCACGAGGGAATGCCTTGGAAATTTCTCAACAACATGACATGTTTGAGTTATTGTTAGGCTCACTGACTCAGAAGCACGACGCAGGGGAGCGGGTGAAAGTTCACAAAGCAGGGGGTTTATTCGAACCAACAGGCCAGGGTTAAAAAAAAAAACAAAAAAAAAACGGTATCCGTCAGCGAGTGGCAAACAAGTCCGACAAGGAACAGGCAGGGAACCAAAACCTGTGAGACAGGCAGAGGATCCAAAAACCGGGGAGTCAACGGAGAGAGCACTAGACGACACGCTGGAGAGCTCCGCCTAGGCAAAGACAATCTGGCATAGAACAGAATATAATACTGGATCTCAGTGGGGATTCATGACAGTTACTTTACCATTAGCAGACACTAGATGGTGAACTATTCCAACTTTTCAACATTAGTAAACTGCTGCCACAATTCTTGACCAGATTAACTTCTGTAAGAAGCTAAACATCGGCCAAATGATTGTGTAAGTGTCTTTTTGTTTATACCTTAGATCTGAATGTTTTTCTTTCTTTTTTTGTTCGTTTTTGTCGTTTTTTCAAGTTATAAAGTCATTCAGGGTAAATAAAAAAAAAAGATGAATATACCTTGTATATGGTAGTGAAATATAATAAGCATTAAATTAAATTCACAAGTCAAGCTCCTCAGTAAAACGTGGCTCTTTAGTTTCTTGGCCGACAGGTGTAATATTTCACACCTGTAACACGTTTTTAGGCACATTTTTCTGATAAAATTGTGATTTTTGTGTCCCAGCTCACAGGAATTGTCCTGCAAGCAGCCAAGAAACTCCAGATCAACGTGTTTGTGGAAAGAATCTCCACCTTCAGGTACACCATGCCTGAACCTACAATAAAGAATGTTTCTATATTAAATCATATACTTAGATATTGATCAGCCGACATAAAAATGGGTGTAAAAAATGACTCAACCGTCGAATAAGAAACCATTTGTGTTGAGTGGGAGCGACTGTGACTTTTGTCTTAGCCTCGTCATTTCCTTCCACTTTAATAGTTTGAAGGTGAATTTGTCACTGATCTACGATGGGTTTCTTTGATGTGACTGTGCAGTAATTACGCCATCCTCATGGTTATCGCTGGACTTTTGGACCGCCACAGCTCACCTCTGTTGTTTTGATAGTCACCATCCTAAATTGGTGAAATACAACAAACCAGTCTTTGGACCAAATATAACCGCACAGTTATGATTTTGCTTCCTTGACTTCCTTCCACATGTAAAGGAAAATGTACTCAACTCTCAATAGTTTGTGCACGACGTGTTCTCTATCAAAAGGTTCATAAAAAAGGAAAAAGTACTCAATTGTATTTTCTTTCTTTCTCAGCCAAACAGGAAATGTAAGGACTGTGGTGTTTCCTGTGGCATATCTGAATGAGGTACAAAAGCACCACACACACACACACACACACACACACACACACACACACACACACACACACACACACACACACACACACACACACACACACACACACACACACACACACACACACCATTCTAACTTCATAAAAATGAAAAATAAATTGACCCAAATATTCTTCAGCTGAGCGGCATAGAGACATGGACTTCTTTTGCCTGCTCTGAAATCCTGCCATGCATCTTTTCTCACAATGCCGCCTTTTCAGAGCGTCGTCGTGGACGACGCATCGGCCAAGAAGCTGCAGGATATCGTTGAGAAGCAGAACATTGTGGTGAACATTCCCTTCATGCTGATTGGTCTGGGCATCCTGCTGGGGGCGCTCTTCATGGCCCTGATGTGTCAGCAGAAGGGCCCGGAGGTGAGAGCTGGAGGAAGCCATGCCAGAATAGTTAGCAAAGAGGGAAAATACCTCAATAATCAGTTGACAGGGAGGATTTTGAGACTTTCAATTCACTCAATTTCCCTCTGGGAAATTCATCAAATTTTTATTTTATTTTATTTTATTTTTTAACATAAGATGCATCATTTACATGATCTAGAATTCATCGTTTACAAACTTTCGCTCTGAACTATTTCTTCCTTTCAGTCCTTAGGGTTAATGTGTCTTTTCCAAACAGTTTTACATTATGTGATATTTTCCTTCTAAACATGGTTGTATGCAGTCCTTGTGTCTTCACAGTATTTATGATAGGAAATTGAGGAAATGATACACAACCATATAATATGCTTACGCAGCTTAGGAAAAGGTGCACCTGGAATTTGGCATTCATAGCAATCCACTGTGCTGGAAAGTATCTTCCCTGAGTTGTAATATTGGCTTCCATGCCGGGTGTTACCGGGTTTTTTTGGTGCGGTGGGAAAGGGCAATGGAGAGTGATAGAATGGACTCTGATATATTTTGGTGTCTTTTCTTTAGAGCACCGCTGCTGAGCGACAGCCCTTGCTTAAATCGTAACACAAAAGGGGATGTGGAGATCTGGAAGAAGAGGAAGCTCGCCGTGCTTGCAGCGCGGTCACGTCCTTTTACCAAGACACTGTCAAAGACATTCACCCACCGCCTCCTAAGTACCATTCTACTCTGAAACCATTCATTCTGTCTTTAAACATACTATTTTAGGGAAAACATCCATCACCTTTTTATTTTTTTTTAAATTATCGCTTTTAACCCCTATGATTTTAAAATGATGTTGGAATTTAATTAATATTTTATTTGATCATTTTATAGTCTCAACAGGTTCATTTTCTCGGACGTGGGGATTTATAATCTCTACCTGTACTACTACTACTACTACTACTACTACTACTACTACTACTACTACTACTGAAGTAATACCAGACTAATTGGAGTGTAATTATAGTTAGTAAAAATCTCTGTCTTGAAGTGCGAGTTGCTACCAACCTGAACCGTGTGTGATACTCATCCCTGTCTGGCAGTGATTCATTTGTACTATGTTACTTGAGAGAGATGGTGTTGGTGACGGCTTCTGGTTTTACAGTAAGACAATGGGCGTTTTGACATTTACACAACGTACCCTCTGCTGTGTTGTTACTCTGGTATTGAGCACATATCACCGAGCGTAAAACTGATGTTCATAATCCTGCGGCTCAAAGAGCTGGTCTATGGAAAATGATTTGGTGAGATCGGGTATCTCCACCGAGAATTCTTTGTCCAGTAGTGAATTCAAAAAGCTTGACAGGGTCTTCTCTGCATCCAGACCTTCATTGAGAAACAGTCATTTGGTGTGTGTGTGTGTGTGTGTGTGTGTGTGTGTGTGTGTGTGTGTTGTTATACATACACACATGGCTACAACAACAGCCTTGCATGGCTAGCCGGAGAGCCTACTGTGCACTATACTTTACTTCAATATGGAGCTGTCTACTAAGTCAGGGGTTCACAAACGTATTGACGATGTCAAGCCCCCCCTTGGCAGACTCATCTTTGGCTGAGGAAGCTGTAGACACTTATAAGCCTATAACAACTTAATCAACTGCCATGTAGTTTGTTTGGAGTGAAAAACATTTATGTACCTTTTAAAAAAATATATCTATTTTTTTTTTCTAGTGCAAATGTCACTTTTTTTCCCCCAATAGTGAGAGGGAGCGTGTATTCATTTGTGGCCCCCTATCGATCCACAAAGCTCAGTTTGGAAACCCTTGTACTAAGTGGCTGAAAATGATGTTGCTGAATAATATGCACACTTGCATTGTTACAGTTTTTACAGCACCAGGCCTGATAGACAGCCAATTCAATATTGGCTGTCTACACCAATCAAAGAAAAGCTTTTATTTTACCACACTATTATCTTTGCAATTCTTAGACGGAAATTCATGTAACAGATAAACATGAAATACTTTGCTTTACTTTAGCATTTAGAATGCTCTGATGTCTCATGTGATGTATAACGTGACACTCTTCAAGATTCAAGAGATTCAAGAGGTTTATTCGTCACATCTTGACAGTATTGCGGATTTCCTGGCAGGTTGTTAATACTTATATACAGTAAGAACGGCAGTTTGCGTCGCTTTTAATGAGGATTGTCTTGACAACAAATGAAGTTATTTTTATTTGCCTGTACAACGCTATAGGATGATTTTACTTATCCATGGAAGTACACTTTAATTTGTGATAACTGTAGCATCTCACATTGCGTTGTGTTTCAGTTTTGAATGTTCTCTTGGCATTAGGAATTTCCTGTCTTTGTTGTTTTTAATTACTTTTATCCCCAAAACATATGGGATTTGGGTGCCGTACCACTTCAAATAATGTAAACGTATATTTACCCAATATTGAGGTAGATTTGAATACTGTCTGTAAAACCTATTCACTGCACTGATCACTACTTAATAAAAATACAGATGTGCTTGTAGATGACTGTGTGTTTGTCTTTATGTCATCAAAACATTGCTCATAACATTCATAAATAACTACATTTGTCTTTAGTACTATGAAGCTAAGGATAGATGGATACTTTATTCATCCCCGGAGTGAAGTTTCAGTGTCAAAGCAGCTCACATCCAAACTGGCAATAATATTAAAGAATTTGAATAAAAATAGAGAAAAGAAATGGCAATAGACAATAAACCTCTTGATTACCAATGCATACTGTATAAACCTTATATATAAGTGTCATGGTTTAAATTCTAGTTGAATAGAACTACTAATAAGAACAAAGAAAAATTGATGTATGCTTTGATGGTTTCCAGCCTGTCATGTAAGTCGCTTTGGGGGGGCGTCTGCTATATGAATACATGTTAATGTAAAAACAACTGACAATCTGCAAAAGCCTAAATATGAATACAAATAAATGAAATGAAAAAAAAAAAATCTGCTTGTGGTGCCACAGCTTTAGATACCTTTGGAAGTCTCCATGGCATTTATAGATAACCAATTGACTATAAGATAAATAATAAATCCTAGAAATTCATAATGTCAGTCAGGTGCAAATGTTGCAGGTGCAGACCTAAATGCTCAACATAAACAAAAAATAAATGCCCGTCCTTGATTTCCTCAATATTTCATTCCCTCCCAAGCTCTAAATGGGAACATAACCTATCTAACTTCTGGACCCAAATCGATAGAAGATATTTCTTATGACTAGTAACACTAACTTACAACTCATTCAATACAAAGTGACTCACGAGATACATGGCACTGCACAAAATATGTAAAAATGGAACTTATATATCACTTAATATAAATAGTATATCACACATCACAATATCAAATGTTTGTTCTCACTGTAAGGAAGATATTGACCTACACGCTACCTGGTAGTGTGCAGCTGTTAAATCCTTCTGGCAGAAAATCACTAAAAATCGAAATAGTAATAATAATAATAATAGTAAAAATAATACTGACAATGATATTAATAATTTTAAAATAATATACAAATAATAATAATAATAATAATAATAATAATAATAATAATACAATTAATACAAATAACAATAATAAAATTATAATAATAGTAAAAATAATACTGAAAATGATATGAATGATAATAATGATAATAAAACAAATAATAAAAATAATACAATAACATTATTATTATTATTTGTATTATTTGTATTATTATTATTTGTATTATTCATAATAATAATAATAATAATAATTATTATTATTATTATAATAACAATAACAATGTTGATGTTGTTACTATTATTGTTATTATTGGTGTTATTATATAATAAATAAAGAACAGAGTCGCTGTCCCACCCTGTCACTCCCTAAAAGCAGTGAATGGCGGATCCTGCTCCTATTGGCCGCAGCCCCAGTGACGCACTGAGCGTCCTGTCTAGTCAGTGGAGCTGGAGGAGCGGCGTGTTCCGGACGGTGTGTGATGCCAGTTTACTGATATTCATCCCATTATTACCAGGTATTTGATCACCTACAGCACTATTCACTGGGCATCTGATTGCAGCCTGCTTTCTATCCACACCTGTGTCATTGTGTGTGACCACTGGCTTATGCATAATATATATATATATATATATACGTATATATATATATATATATATATATATTTTTTTTTTTTAATTATTATTATCATTTTTATTATCAAATCTCAACGATAATGTGTGTTATGCAATCTGCCTGGAAGACGAGGATGGGGGTCCACCCTTGACTGGCCGCTCTTCTCAGGTAAGCTATTACTTCATATTTCATATTTCATATTACATATCGTATTTTTTGTCATGATTAATATCGCCTCATATTTTGGATTTGCATTGTACCTTTCGGTGCCAAACGCCTCTCGCAGGCGCCCTTGCATTGTACTGCGCTTAATATAATATAATGTATTGTCAATATTTGAGTTTATCAGTGTTGAGTTATAATGTGCGCATGCGTGCGTGCGGGTGTGTGTGTGTGTGCGCGCGCGCGCGCGCGTGTGTGTGAGAAATTTTATTTTTTTTATTTGACAATGATTCATTATCATTTTCACTTGGATCTTCCGGGTAGAATCAAGTTAAACCCACCGGAAGCCAACTGACACGTTTTGCCAGCACCGACTCGATTCTGTCAATCAACGAATCACTTTCATTTTCACTCCAAAAACTGTGTTGAGGAGCAGCAGGACGGACATGGGCCATCAGCCCCAAAGTTTCAAAAGCCACAAATGAGATTCTTCTGCATCCTGTGTCACCTGCATTTTCATATGTATTTTATGTTTCCAAATAAGGCAGTCACTTATTATGTTTTATTATTATTACACGATAATTATTACTTCTTACAAGTCTATTCATCCATCTGCTTATTATGGACCATAGTTTCCAATAACAAGTGGCCTCCACACATCGGGTTAGGGTTAGGGTGACTCGGTTGACTCCCCTGAACTACTGGAGTTTTCCACTGGACTCAGCCGTTTGTTTATATTTGTGCCCATTTAACAGCGGAGACTCCCTGCTTGACACTGTCAGTCTCAGTCGAAAAGCAAAACAGTCAACTCGCCGAACCAGACTTGAGCTTTTGTTGTCGTTGTCGTCTCCGTGGTCGCAGCTCGCGGTTAAAAGTTCTGAACGTACGTAGTGACGTGGAGGTCGGCGGTGGTTCGGTCGGGGCCATGATCCCATTCGAAGGTTAAAGGCGAGAGTGAAGAGGACGAGAGCCGCGGCGCGTCGCTTCTTGACGGTGTCACGCGGCTCAAACCCCGCCTCGAGCGTACCCTGCACGGTGCACCTTTGCCCTCTTCCCCCCCTCGACAGCTCCAGCTTAGCGCCAACACAGGTGAGTGATGTTTCAATGTTGTGAATATTTTAGAGACTGCAGATTACATTTTTTATTTTCTTTTGTTCTAAAACGAGGTCACGCGCCACCGTTTAACATGCAGGGAAAACGGCAGTATTGTGAATTTCATTCCCGCGCCGTCCATTTTGTTCCGTCGGAATTCGGGCCCAGAATGGTGCCTGTGCCACACGGCTGCTTACACACACGCACACGCAAAATCCAAATTGAGCACTTGGATCAAATTGGATCAAATTGGATCAAATCTACAAACAAGTTTCAAAGATATTCCAATAGTTTGGTTGAATTACTGCAGTATGGCCTTTTATTCAAATATCATTGTATTTCTCATAATGATTGATCGTCAATCCATGATGATGATGATGATGATGATGATGTTTTCTAAAATCTTCACAGCCGTGACACTGAACCATCTGATAATGCGAACATGGTGTAGCAGTTCAGTTTTCATTTATTTAGCAAAAGTTATAAAAAAAAACGGATTATTCTGACTGTTATTGTCGTGCTCTGTCCTCATGCGCTGTCTGCACCGCGCCTGCCTCCGAAATGGCCCCTCTGGGATGAATAAGGGTTTTTGAATTGATTTTAATTGAATATGACTTCATGACCCTATTTCATAATCCTCGACACAAGTCTCGAGAGAAAATTCTGACTCCAATACTTCCCTACCAGCCGATTCCAACAAAGCTAATATTTGCTCGTGTTTAATATTTTCCCTCGAAATGAATGTATTTTTACCGGCCTCTTTTATTTTTTGTATATTTGATAGTAGATCCATTTCTCGTGAACTTGCTCGTCGTTTGTGGTGTTTTTTTTTTTTTTTATATTTCACTAACTCTCGAAAATATAAAAGAACGACAATTTACGTGTATTTGTGCAAATTGACCGTGGTAGAATGATGGCAAGCCGCATCAAATAACAGGATATTTAAATATAACCGCTGTCACCGGTGCGATCAGAGCGTCTTTGCAGTGGAGCTGCCCCAGTTGCAGATCGCTGACTAACTGTGACGCCTGCGCTGGCCCAGGGAGAGAGAAGGAGGGATGTTCACGGTTGACTGAATCAGGGAGGAAAGCCCGCACGGAGGGTCTTACGGCAAGATGTAGACAAGAAAGCCTGCGCTGCCGTAGAGCAGGCTGTCACCCACAGCAGGCTGTGACTCATTTCTTGCATAGATCTCTGTATTTGGATCGTTGAAGAATGCGTTTTGAGCCTTGCAATGTTGCCCTATTATGTAAACCTCGATGCTGCATTTAGGGAAATTGGACAAAACAGTGACGAATTAAAGGCAAGGAAACATCCACATCAAGATACATTTTTTTTTTAGCTGGATCCCACAATAATTTGGGATTGGATGGATTTCAACTGAATTCAGACAGTATGAAATGCAGACGGCGCGCAAGTGAACACACGCTTTAATTCCTCTACTGAACAACAGCTCTGCGCCTCCATGATGAGCGGAATGAAGTAGTGGGGCCCCGCAGTTAAGTTAAATGAAACTGAACATCCCCGGTGCACAATAAAGCTCAGCTGAGCCGTCAAACGAAAGCTTTGACCTTTCTCGTTAAAAACACCGGCTCGCCGGCTCGCATTTTTTTGTAAAACGGTTGCAGCTACAATATTGACCCTGAATAAGATTAGAGAACACTTTATTGTTCCCCTGGGGGGGGGGGATTCAGGAACGGCTGTAAAAGGTAGAAGAAGCCTGTGGTAGCGGCCAAGTCAAGCAATCTGAAAGTGGGCAACAATAGACAAGAGACATTTTTTTGGGAGATGCTGGATAGTGGTAAATGTTGTCCCAACACAACTTATTTTCCTCTTCTATTCTGTTTTATTCTATTTAATTGTCTTTTTTGTTGCACCATTAGAAGTTGGATTTTTCTTCCCATTCAGGAGATTTGATTGGAGCGTGAAGACGGTTGCCGCCGTCCAACCAGATGTAGGAGAATGATCCGGGCCTCCAGCCTTTCAGGAGACACCCTGATCACGTGCCACTACCCGGTGGTGCAGCTTCCCTCCTGGCAGCTCCCCGTCCAGGCCCTGTGCTCCGCGGCCGAGAGGCCCGGTCGGCTGTGCGCCCCGGGGGTGACCCGGGCCGTCTCCCTCCCCGAGCAGGATACCCTCCACAGGGGGCCGGCGTTGGCCTGCAACCGCCAGCGCGCTTCCAGCGGCAGTCTGAAGGAGGAGCGGGCGGAGGAGGAAGCGGTGAGCGACAGCAGTGGGAGGTATGACTCCAGCTCGTCCCTGGAGGACGCCCTCCAGCGGGCCGGGTCCGGCAGGACAAAGGAGTGCCCCGCGGCCAGGGGCGGCCTGAGATCCCGCAACCCGTTTCTCCCCAGCGCCGATCTCGAAGAGGACGAGGAGGATGAAGACAGCGACGGAGATAACCTGCACAAATACCGCGAGGACTCCTCCTTTGTGTTGCACGGGAATTTCAACTGGGCGCTGAGGAATGTCCCCAGAAATCCTAAAGTTCCTATCGCGGACGCGGGCGGCGTGCGGGGCGGGGAGCCGTCTGTGTTGGATTTGGAGAGCGACAGAGAGAGTCTGTCTAATCAGCCGAACTCTCTGGACCCGCCGCCGACCGAATTCCAAATTCTCGATGTCAGAGAATCTGGCGGTTGTGGGCAGGACCCAGCCAGGCGCAAGAGTAACATGCCTTGTTTCACCTTCGGGCAACCCAAATGTCCAGAGTCAGTCAATACTGGTCATCGAGAGTCGGTCAGTGACTCCTCCTGCAACAGTTCTGATGGCATCCTGGTTAACTTCTGCACCATCTACAACAAGAGCAACAACCCCGCTACGCCCCACGACAACCTCGGAAGCCCCGCACCGAGACCTCAGCCGCCGGACGAGGGGTCGGTCTTCCTGAACCTGCGGCCCGTTCCCCGGTCCCCCGGCCGTGACCCCCGACGCGGGACCCGAACCGTCTCGCCGCCCCTAGAAGAGGAGACGAAGGCAACGCCGTCCGCGCCGCGCTGGTCCCCTCGCGGCCTGGATTCCAACTGTAACTTGTACCCGTTGGAGCCGGCGTCCCGGGGTCCCTCCTCTCCGGAGGTGTCCGACCTGACCGCGTGTCTCCAGAGCCCGGTGACGCTGACGACCGGGACCAACCAGAAGTATTACAAGCTGGTCACCTGCGACCCGCCCTCCCAGTCGCCCAGCCCTGCCTGGTCCGGCCTCGGCAGCCGCCCTGAGGGCCAGAGGCGGAGCGGCCTGGTGCCTCCATCAGAGTCATTCTCTCTCGGCAAAGGGAAGGAAGGGCACCGGAAAGACGAAAAGGTACGTCAGCATTAAATTCAAGATTAAAAGTTTGACTCCCAAACCGGTTCGCGTGATATGCATAGATTTACCGAATCTAGATGATCCATCTAAATATCTCTCACATCTTAGTTTCTTGAGTAATCATGTATGTGGGGTTTTTTATTTTTATGTTTTGAAGAACGTGCAGACAAAGATATAAAAATACACAAAGTGAGTCCTGACTTTCCTATTACCCCCAGGAAAAGGAGACACAGCAGACTGACGGAGCTGGGTCTTTTCCATTGCAAAGCACCGGTGGTTTTGATTGCACCAAACGTGGAGGCTATAATCCGCCGGCCTATACTGAGAAGCCCCTCTGCGAGACGGTGCCAACGGATTACGTCCGGCGCTGCTCCGACGCTCCCGTCCGTCTCAGCAGGAGTTCCACGCGGAGCAATTTAAGCCAAGGCGGCCGAGGCGTGTCCGCGCACCCACCGGCGATTTTGGAGCACTGTGAGACTGGAGCCGAGGACGAGGGTAAGGCCACAGAGTTACGGAGAGATAAACGACATGTTTCATTTTAATCATCGTATCACATATTCATGTATAATTAATAACAATTTATGTCAGGATATTGATAGACATTTACCACCTCATTCTTGTCATCTTACTCTCTCAGGAGCATGTTCATGGGCTACCCCAGTGGTGCGCTACAGCAAAGCCCAGAGACCCACCTCCCTGCCCATTCAGCCATTTGTCCTACTACCACCGGGCAACCCCAAGACCCAGCACTTGGGCACTTTGCTCGACCAGTATATAAGCCACAAGAGCAGCAAGCCCAGCAGCTCCCAGCCCGTGTCCAAGTGTAAGGGTGAAGGCGACCGGCTCCCCACCCGCCTCCAGCCTTCGCCGATGGGCAACTTTGGTCCCATTCTCCTGGAGGCTCCTTCCAGCTCTGACACCTGTTCCACCTGCACCCCTAGTCCGGAATGCTTCAGCCACAGTCGTACGTGGAGCCACTCCAGCGCAGGCAACAGGCACACCAGCCTGTGCACATCCCAGTCCAGCATCAATTTAACCCATGCAAGTCCACAGCCCAATGCTGTTCAGCTGCAAGACAATACGAGCCCCTATGCAGGCCCAACTCAAGACAAAAATGTTTTAAATCTGAACAGCAATAGTCCAGGTTCATTAATTCCGCCCCAAAATCAGTCCAGCCTCGGGAAGGTTCCAACCTGCCATGACCTCATCAGTCTTACCCCTGAACAAACCCGCGCCACTACAGGAACCGGCCGTGAAAGTCCGACTCCACCTCAGACCCAATCCACGTTTCCTCCTGCCCCGCCCGCTTTACCCGGCGCCAGCCAAACCCAACCCGGACACCTGCTGATGCCCCTCTCGCCGAACCCAGCGTCGGAACCTAAAGACGAGTGGCGGCGCCGTCCCCCGACGCCCGCCGCGGAACCCGCCTCCTTTTACGGCGGCCTGTCGGCCGCCCTCTCCACCGTGGCCCCTCTTTCCTCCCTGAGCTCTCTGCTCTCCCTGGCCCGTTCCAAGGCATGTCCGCGGCAGGGCACGGCGGGGCCCGGCGAGGAGCAGAGCCGGAGTCGACGCTGTGATTCCCTAATGCTGAGTGACAGGCCCCCCACAGAGCTCTGCCTCTCGCCCGACGCCTCTTACGAGTCCATGTCCATCAGCCACCTTCAGAGGCGAGGTAGGAGGCAGCTGATTAATGGATGTATAGACGATGACGTTTTATTAGGCTATAACATAATAAGTACTTTCAGCATGTACGTATGTTATGTGAGAATAAGCAATATTGCAAATTTAATTCAGATGAAGAATATTTTAAAATGATTTATTCGTCTGGAATGATTAGGCTCCTCTGCCTGGACCGGGATCCTCTGTGCCTCGATGGGCTGTTGTAACGAGCCGCAATAAGAACTTGCAGTACTGTATCAGTGCCTTCAATACCCTGAAGGGGCTTTCTCTCAAACGTGACCTATTTTTAACTCTCCCCGCACGGGATTGGCTGAGTCTTTTTCGCTCTCCAGCCTATGTGAGCGTGCCTGCGAGCTGCAACCCAGACAGACAAGAGAGGGCCTATGTTGCGATGGCTACAGCGCTCGCAATGTGCGATGAGCATTGTCAGGATTTTCTGGGGCTTAAGAAAAAAAATGGGGTATGCCGCATACGGGTTTAAAATTCGACGCGTTAAAAAATGTTTGAACGTGGCTACGGGCGATCAGCGCGGGGAGATGTGCGCAGCGGCGGCGAACGCTGGGGGTGGCGGCGGTGGAGGCAGCTTCAAAACGCATAAAGAATTCACCGTGACATTTGCGGATAGGAGCCAGCGAGAGAGACAAAAAAAACAGATGAGGCGGTGAAACGCAAGAAAATGAGCATCACTGCTGCCACGGAATGCCCCTTTATCTTGCGTCTCTGCAATTCGATGTTGAAAATGTGTTTGTGAAACATTTTTTTCTCTACGCGTTGACCTAGTTTCTATGATCATGTATTATGTATCTCCTGCAAATATAGCAACAGGGTGTTGTGTCGGCGCTAAGGGAAGAGGGAATTTTGATTACGCCATGAATATTGAGTAGCTGTTCATCTCGCACATTATCATAACTCCCCGTCCGTCCGATTCCTCTAGGTTTGCTCAGATCTGTGAGCGGGGCAGTGGATTTGATTATGGCTCATTTTGGGAGTAGCAGGGACCATGAAGAAAAGGTATGAAATGTCATTGTGCGGGAGCACTCCACTGTCCTTAAAAGATGCAAAGCAATCACATTTCTCAAAAAATGGGCCGATGCTTAGTGCCTCTTGTCTCATTTCCATGAAAGAAATCTCCAATATAATTATGTTTATCATTTTGTGTTCGGCGAGTGTACGTTCATCTGCTGTGTGTCTTCTCGTGCCCACAGATGCGACTGGGTAACAGCTCTCGGAGTCCCACTATTGTTGGCCTGGTCCTTGAACATTTGTGTCCAACAATCCAGAACATTTTGGAAGATGGACTCAGGGATCACAAACTAGATCTCATCATTGGCCAGCGCCGCAACCACTCCTGGAGTGTAGTGGAAGTCTCCAGTCAGATAGGTTGAAATACAATCTATAATATAATATAATACAATATGATACAATATAATATAATATAATATAATATAATATAATATAATATAATATAATATAATATTATATTATATTATATTATATAATAGAATTCCTAAATTCATATATCAGATAATGTAATATAATATATATGACCTTGTGTTATTGCATTACTTGTATTAAGAAAATAATGTATTTTTCTGCCTTATTGTCATTTTCACTTACACGAAAATAAAATTACTTTTGCAAACTTTATGCATAAACTGAATGAACCATAGGCCTGCATATTTACAAAAAAAAATAAATAAGAAACAAATTATTGCATGTTATTATGTTGGATTTAATATATTGAAGTATTTTAGTATTGTACTCTTCCTTTTTTGTGTATTGTTTGCGCATGTTTGCATAATTAAAAAATATAATAATACTGTAGGATTCAGATGGATGATAAGGTTGATGCAGTGATTTAATGCCATTTATTAACACCTTTACTATGTGGAGTTATTGTTATTGTACTTTGTTTTTAAAAATCCTTTTCTTTTTATTCTTATTATTTTTTCTTTTTTTTTTTCATTGAAGGTCGTTCTTCTCGAGTTCTCCACAACCTGGTGTCCAAAATCAGACAATGTCCCCAGCTCAGCAGCCACTGCATGAGACTGAGAGCCTTCATCATGGGTCTGCTCAAGTAAGTTTCTCATCCATGGGAGACAAAAAAAATACCCCAAACAATTACTAAACAATGGGGACGAGTGAATCAATACCTTGTTAGAATATTAGACCATTTTAGATCAACCTGTAGGGGTTGGATGGATGGAATACCTGATCAGTACTTGACATTCTGGAATGTCTGGAACCATTATGTCCTGTATATTATATAGAGTCTATGGATGCCTGGACAATCCGTTCTCTTCTCCGTTCACAAATCCGTGATGGGTCTATGACTCACTTCTCTCTGAATTTATGTTAAGAAAAACTATGTCCACCCCATTGGTTAAGAAATTGTTGTGTTGGTCGAAATTCATGCACGTGAATGTCATATCACTCTTGTAATTTAATTTGGTATTGGTTTGCCAAAGCTCTTTTGAATTGTACCCAAATCAAAATATACATAATACATAACATTCCACATTGTCAAAACATTTCAGTCTTCACTGTCTTCCAAGTAGAATAATCAATAAAAAACAGTGATTAGTTGAATAACTACGAGCTGTCTCACTTCTTTCAGTCTGAGATCGCTGGAATTTTGGTTAAGCAACCTCCAGAGCCAAAAGGGTAATTTTTCGAGTCTGTTTTATTTTAATACATTTTTCCCAAATCATCTGGGCACGGTTCTTACGGCATCACTTCTCCACAGACGTGGTGGCAGCGTACTACCACTCCTGGGGCTTCCTGTCTGTCTCTCAGAGCCGCTGTCAGCCGCTCTTCCAGGAGCTGCTCCTGCTCCTGCAACCGCTCTCCGCGGTGCCCTTTGACCTCAACCTCCTCCTGGAGCCTCGGCTCCTGCAGAGCGGACGGCTAATTTCCGCAGACGACCAGTGCAGCCCTCCTCCGCCTTCGGCTTGCTACACCCTCCTGATGAGCAGCTGGCCACAACTGCAGGCCGAGAGACACGCAGGAGCCGGTTCCAGCAGCAAGCAGACAGGTCCGGTGGCGGCCCCCAAATCCACTTCCAACGGAACGTCGCGTGCGGAGGTGGCCAACGGGGGTCCGTGGTCAGGCTGGCAAATAAGACAGCCCCTCCCTGTCTACGGGGTCGCCGAAGGGGGCCGCTGCGGGCGGAAGCCGCGCTCCCGGCGAGGCGTCGGAGGAGGAGGGCCGCAGGAGGCCGCGGGAGGGCGAGAGACGCCTCCGCCGGGGGAGCAGCCGAGCCCCCGTGTGCGGGACGGGAGCCCGTCCCGGGGCGGGCTGCGCTGGGCCCGGCTGTTTGGAGCGGCAGGCGTTCCTTCCGCCGGGACACCGCCCGCCTCCCCGAGCCCGGGTGGGGCGCAGCCTAGGAGGTAAAAACAATTTCATTTCGGGTCCGCGTGAAGACATTTAATTTATCCGGCTCCTGATCAACCCCTGGAATGTTTCTCCCCCAGGTGCAGACATCCTTCACGGTGGCTGCGGTTGGACGGGGCACGTTTGGGACGGTTAGCCCGATCGGCGATGTCGGCGAAGCTGGGCGGAGGAGGCGAGGCCGAGCAAGCCTTCGCCTAAAACACTCGAATCGACGCCCGACCGACTATTTATTTTTGATGATCTTTGAATTTACGTCACCGTCCGGCACAGTGCTACGTCTCACAACGGCTCAACCACGGATTACAAGCTTTGGCTGTGTACGGGTGACGGTCTCGAGGCCTCGGCCAAAATCGCACTTGTCAAAATTCGCCCTGCACCGGCGGTATAACCCCCTCGCACAGCTTCAGAACCGTGTAGCGGCGCCGTCCGGTTCCCCCACATGTGTAGCTTTGATCCGAAACGCGACAGTGCCACGGAGTACAGCAAGCTATAGAGCGCCAAACGCCGCGCTCCTCCACCCTGAGGCAGTGGAGTCTGGGTGGTGTCTTCTAAGTGTTGGTTATCCTGCTTTTAAAGCTCAACCCCCCCCCCCCAGCATGGATCATAATGCATGCAGAGAAACATCAGCGCTTGGCGTCATTCGGTGACGGCGGCTTTTTAAAGCACGTCGCGTTTTATTTTTTGTTTGTTTGTTTTTGTCGTTTTACATTTTACCGGCGTGGAGGTAGGGGTAGAATTAATTGCACAAATATAAGCCATCATGGTGTTGTTCTTGTTGTTTTTTGTCAGGTATTTGAATAGACTGTTACTGAACTTGAGGATGGGGAGAACATTGACGGGTGTGGTGTGTGTGTGTGTGTGTGTGTGTGTGTGTGTGTGTGTGTGTGTGTGTGTGTGTGTGTGTGTGTGTGTGTGTGTGTGTGTGTGTGGGTTAGTGTAATTATGCAATAATGTCAAGTTTATACCGTGTTCATTTTGACTGCACTCTCTCATGCCCAGTGACAATCAACTCCATAAATAAAAGACTTGCCATATTCCCGAGCGCGTGGTCGTACGACGCCGAGGTTGTGAAGTGAGTTTGTAGCACGTTCAGTGAAATACAGTTTTACAGCTGAACCATAATCCTTCAATTGGAGACGAGCGGCCACGCCCCGCACCGCAGGCCCATCGTTGACTGATGAAGTCACAATACGTGTTTTAATCGAGTGATTATATGTTTTGCTGGTCCCTGTGTACACTTCAATAAGATACCATTCGATGACGTGAACGGGAACATTTGCACAACTTAT
Source organism: Zeus faber (assembly GCF_960531495.2). Classification (NCBI taxonomy): domain Eukaryota; kingdom Metazoa; phylum Chordata; class Actinopteri; order Zeiformes; family Zeidae; genus Zeus; species Zeus faber. The sequence goes on along the minus strand of NC_137204.1, from coordinate 20,676,859 downwards.
TACGATTAAGTCGCGAAGTGCTTCTGGTGTTTCATCAATGTGACTCATTATTCCTTCATTTCAGCACTTATTTAGATGGTATGGATACGGATTAAAGAACAGGCGGCTCGGTGGTCAAGCCCCGAGTGGCCACCTGGAAGCTACCTGCAGGAAAGTCATTTCAAAACTTACAACCCATAAAACTATAATTTTCCTGAAGAATGTGTAAAAAGGTGGCGGTTATGTGTGTATATGTGTTTCAACAAGGAACTGCGTGAGAAAGTTGCCAACTTCAAAAATCGAAACTTCATGAATATTTACAAGAGAAATGATGATTTAAGTGAAAGAAACATTATTTCCCAAAACGTGGAAACCAAGTTATTCCCTCTCCAAACACTAATGTCTCCTTTTCTTGCTCTGGTGTAAAACTTGACAATTCTGCTGACAAGATATAAAACATTCCAGTTAAAATAAAGATGATTTATTCTGTCATTTATTAAAAATGAAATTATCAGGTAGGAATTTTATTTTTAATTTAACTTTACTCATAATCTAAAAGAAAAAACTTTTTTTTTTTAAACTGGCTACAGTTTAAAGATTCCTATTGTCAAAATCTCATTTTATATATATATATATATATATATATATATATATATATATTACATTTTTGTAAATTAAATTTTCTTATATATAAATAAATAATTTTCTAAATTTTATACCACATAATTCATAAGGCAGACACCATTTTGGAAGGGTCCAGTAACATAAATTATTTTAAGCAATAAATAATCTGTGAAATTCCTTTTGTATTTGTTGAAGTGGCGGTCACTCTTTTGGTTGAAAATAAGGTTTAAACTACATAAACCAAGGACGGGCGTCAAACCTAAACTGCCTCGATGGCGCCCGCTGAGCCTCCCTGGTTCTCCCGACACAGATCCACAATGCTGTCGGGTGCAATAAATGAGGAGGGAGAGTAGGGCGAAGGGGCCTTATTCGGCGACAAAAATCAATAAATGTAAAAAAAGAAATGCGAAACACAGCACGGTCCGTGGGGAACCTGCGTTGCCCCGGGACCGGGTCCCTCCACCCCCTCCCCGGGGAGCCGTGTTTCGTTTTGCCCGTCGGCCCTCGGATTCAAAAAAAAAAAAACGAAATTCTGCACCGGTTGATCTGGTGAATCTAATCAGAACGTCACTCAGCAAGACGGTGATTCTCACCGGACGCACACTTTTAGGCTGATAATGATAATGCAAATGGCAGAAAAAGTCCATACACTACATCTACCGTGGGCCACCAGCTCATCTCAATAATTTCACAACGAATGCTTAAAAAAAACAAAGCGTTATTAGATCACACTATTGGTTCGGTTCTTCCTGAATGTGGTTTGCAGTGATCCATTTAGCAATAGCGTCACGACAATGAGAGGCTTAGGAGCACGACAATGACGGATGGTTCACCCAGGGCAAACAAAACCGCCCCCAAATAGCCACTGTAGGCGCTAAACGTCGAACGCCACCGGTGTCTGTTGTGCTCATGCGTGAGTCTGTGTTTCTGACCCGATGAGCCACACTGTGGCTATTCACCTGGGGACAGGAATGTAGATGGTATCACCGCGCAGGAATGTTCATTCTGCTCTTTTCTGCAAGTCTCGTAAAATAAGACCGGCTCCCGAATAATCCAGTACTATGTGGCGTCTGCGATTGCCTCTTTGTTTTGTTGTCGGCACCCATTCATATCTTCCCAAGCTGCGCAATAAATGCGCCATGGCGCACGGTGGTAACCGCGTCCGTCTCTCTTTCATTGTCACTCGTTAGAGGAAGTTGTTCTGGATCCCAGAGGCTCCTCTGCAGCCGACGGAGGGGAAGAGCGGGCGGGCCACGCCGTGACACGCTTCCCGCGTACGTACCCCCGGGCCGTAGAGTCGTCAGATCCCTTCGGCCCGCCTCCCAGGTGAGTTGTTACAGTGACAGGAAGGAGCACGTTCGCACATGCACGACCGCCTGGTGGAGGAGGTGCGGTCGAGGGGATCTGGGCGGAAGGGTGAGGATGTTTCAAATTCTACATCACCTCGCCTCGGTCGTTGCGGAGACGGTCTGAACCTGCGACGGTGCTTCCCGGAGCGGTAGCGGCACCGACTTGACGATTGAAGGCGGGGGCTTGGAAAGATGAATCTCTACAGGAGCTTTGGAAACCTTTTGGAGATCTGGGTGACGGACAGAGCGCCGTTCTCGGACCTGCGGGCGGAAAACGGGCATGGATGCGACCACGCGGGTTCGGCGGAGAATTGCGGCTCGGCGCCTGACCTGGGAATTCATTTGCGGTCGGAGTCGGAAGACTCCGGAGTGGAAATGACCAGTTCTCACACGTCTCTTTCGTCTCCCCGCGGCATCTGGCCGGGAGCAAAGACGAACGCAGAGCCGGTCTTCACGGGCAGAGAGGAGGACCGGTCCCCCGGAACAACCCCGCTCACCCCTCCGCTATCTTCCTTGGAGCCTTCGGTGGAGGTGCCTTCAGAAGGCTCCTCCGTCTCCCTGCACCGCCGAGTGGAGCGGGCTCTGCTGAGGACGGACCCCGGCAGGCAGGGCGCCGTAAGCCGCCAGACGAAATGTGGACGATCGGAGAGTTGCGTTTCCCGAAAGCCAGCTAGCCAGCAGAGATTGGAGCAGTGCAGGCGGCCGCTCTCCCTCTGCCATGACAAGCCGCCGACGCAGCCAAAAACAGAGGTGAGTTCGGACTCAAAGGCAGACTCTGTGAGACGACCGCTTGGCTCATACTCATACTATTTATCCGTCGTCTTGGGATTTATTTTTATTTTTTGCAACCAGGGCGCAAAAGAAAAAGTCAAAGAGCGGATCCAAACGCCCCCACGCTGAACGGGTTCCGAGGCCTACGCATGCCCCGTCTTGCTCTCAGATTTACAGGAACTCAGGCATGTAATGACACGGAGCGGGGCCCTTTCATGCCACCGAGCCGTCGCGGGCCGCTGTGATATCGCAAACCAGTCCATCCGGGTGTGACGTGTCCCAGAGGCGCGAGAGGAATGGGGACGCTCGCGATCGTCAGATAGCGTCGACCGCGTGGGTGCGTGGGCGGGTGCGCGGGCGGGTGTGCGGGCGGGCGATCGGTCTGCTATGTTTTTCACCGAAGAGTGACAGGCATATTTTCCACCAGGTAGGTTAAAAAAGCCGCTGTGTGTTTAATGTGGCAGGAATGAGGTCATGACGGTGATCGGGCGCGGTGTTGACGTTGCCTCATGTGACAGAGCCATGAAACGCGGCGGTTTGGGTCGTGGGATTAACGGGGTTAAAATGTTTTTTTTAACATGGCTGCCACGGGCGCACACACACATGCCGTCCCCTTCCACCTTTTGTTATTCTCTGTGGAGACTCATGTCTGTCGTCACGTCAACACGTTGTAAGTGACTCCCGCCTCGGCCTCCGTGCTGTCAATGGTATGAAATAACAAACGATTGGCGTTCTTCTCCGTGGTCCGTGCAGCAGCAGAGCGCGGCGGCGGCGGTGGCGGTGGCGGTGGCGGCGGCGGGCGGGGACGCCCTGAGCCCCGGGTTGAGCTACTTGGAGCAGGTCTGTCGGATGCTGGAGGAGATCGCCAGGCTTCAGCGGCGAAACCACGGGTTACAGACGGAGATGGACAGCCTCAAGGAGCACCAGGCCAAGCGGGTGAGCCCGAAAACCACACAGAAATACGGTCGAGACCCTTGTTCAACGAATTGTTTCCGCCGATTGCAATGCGGTTCCTTTGCGATTCCGGCGTAGCGTATGTCTGAACACGCATGTTCCCGCGCGTGTTCCTGTCTGAGCGTCTCATTTCCCGTCAGCATCCTGAATCCCGCCCGTGTGACTGCACCACGGCTGCAGACGACGTTTCTGTCAGCGAGAGGCTCGGGGCCGGGGATCTGGAGCGAATCTCCGCCGGGAGTCTACGGTGCAGCTCCCTCGATTTTCGGCAGAGATCCGCATCTGATACAAGAGTCCTGGAAACGAGACGTCTGAGTGAGTCTCCTTACAATCAATATCTATCTGTCCGTCCGTCTGTCTGTCTGTCTGTCTGTCTATCTATCCGTTTGTCTGTCTGTCTGTCTGTCTGTCTGTCTGTCTGTCTGTCTGTCTGTTTGTCTGTCTGTCTATAATTCTGACGTCTTTATGCAGGAAACGTGCTACCCGTACCCTCCACCAGGGGGCAGCATGTGAATGAAAACGTCCTGGCTGAGCAGACAGAGGAGCAGGAGGAAACGCAGGTAAAGAATCTTCATAAAAACATTCATAACGTTGTATTTAACATAACGTTGTTTTTTTTTTCGTATTTGGGTGTCATGACACATCACTGCATATATGCATGAACGTATGCGTATGTGTGTGACAAATAATCTCGTGACCTTGAACTTGAGCTTTAATTTGTTATATGAATTTCCCACTGGAATTCCTTCATGCATCACCACCTTACCATGCCACCACCTTGAATTATGTCCATACGTAAAAATTTTATGAATTTTATGAATGATTTCTGACTTTTTTTATCATTATTATTATTATTATTATTATTATTATTAACCTAAAACTCTCGTCTCTAATTAGGAAACGCAAGAGGAGAAGAAAAGTAAAAGGTGGACGATAAGGAAAAGCTCTTCCAAAAGAGAGGGAATGAGTCATAGTTGGGATTCGAAGGAAAACAGGTGAGGCGCCGCAGCGACCCCTCGGGGAGGAACACGGGAAGTAAACGATAAATCATTCAGGAGCTGCTGCTTGTAGGAGTGTGTGTATGTGTGTGTGTGTGTGTGTGTGCGTGCGTGCGTGCGTGCGTGCGTGCGTGCGTCTGTGCGTGCGCGCCTGCTGCTCCAACATGGCACCCATCCATGCCGGAGCAGTGGTCCAAAACTAATGCACAGTCGGGTGGGAGTGGAGGAGGGCGGATCATTTTTCTGCCTGTGCATCTGTTCCTCTCCAACACTTCCACGCTCTCGCCCCCCAGCAAAGCACCTTCCCTCAGGTTTTCTCTGCTGTGAGAGGGACCCGTCCTGTGCCGTATATATTTGAACGCGTCTCCCTCCCTCTCTCTCTCTCTCTCTCTCTCTCTCTGAAGCCAGGGGACTCGTCCGCCCGAGAGGGGGACCCCCGGCCACCGGCTGAGGCAGCTCTTCAGAGGAAGGGGGAAAACTCTTCCCGCCTGAAAACGCGACGGCCCAATCCGAACGACCACCGCTCACCACCATGACTTATTTATTGCTCAGGCTGGCATTCATTATTTATGTTCATTCTGATTGTGCTGTATTTCACAAAGCCGCTCAATGACTGATAGGTGCACGTGTTCCTGTTTTTCTCTGTTTTATGTGCGTAGTCGATTCAAAATCGTATTAAAAGGCTGGAGATGCGGAGGTTTGATTTTTTTCTTTTTCTTCTTCTTTAATTTACTCTTCCTGCCTTGGGGTTTTATTTCATCTCATTGTCCTGCTGAGAGTGGAGCAGGCAGTTCGTCGCAAGTATCGATCGATACGTTTGAATACTTCCTATTTGTTTAGACTTTTTGTTGAAAATAACGGAAATGTGCCACCCTGCCGTAAGTGAACAACACCGATCGGCCGCTGAATACCAATATCTTTATATTTTTTATTTTTTATTTTTATTTGTTTTTATGTTGACAGACATTGACAGCCCAGACCGACAAGGCTTTTTTTTTTTTGTTTTGTTTTTTTTTGTTTAACCTTTATTCACCGAGGGGACAGACCGCCTCTGGCATTCCCATGTAAAGAGATGTCAATGACAAACACGTCCAAACAAGAGAGGGTGAATAGGATTCCAGTCCATACATAAAATACATTTATTTGCTATATTTCTCCCTGTTTTATCTGCAAGTGTCAATCGGCGTCCATGGGCGTCCGTCAGCCCCACACAGCATCCGTCCGAGCTATTAAATATATAGAGATACATCTGTGGAGGGATTTATGCACGTGAGGGATTGGGGGGGATGGGCGAGGAGGGGAAAGGGGGGCGGGGAGGGGGCGTAGGTGGGGCAGCGTTGGGTCATGCCAGTGTCGCCCCCCGCCTCTACATGATGCCGCAGGACGACAGAGGGTTGGCGATCTGGCAGGTGCAGGCCGACTGGCAGTACTGCCGCACCGTTTGGTAGCAGCTACGGTCGGCATCCCCGCCCCACTGCACCGGCCCGTTGGGGTCGGAGGGCAGACGGCTCAGGATGCTGGTGTTGATGGCCAGGGCGGCCAGGCCGTAGTCCGTGAACAGCACCGTCTCGCGCCGGCAGGTGGGACAGGAGATGAACTTGTACTTGGGGCAGGACTCGTAGAGGATCTGCAGGCACTCCTCGCACACCGAGTGCAGGCAGGAGAGGATGCGTGGGCGCTTGCCCGCGAAGTTGTAGGTGTGGCCGCAGGTGGGGCAGTCGAGCGGCTCGCAGGGCATGACGGGCCCGGCGGCGGAGGAGGAGGAGGAGGAGGTGGTGGAGGAGGAGGTGGAGGAGGAGCGCAGCACGTACTGGTTGACGATGACGTCCTCCATCTTGTAGTGGAACTGGTGGTAGCATATCTCGTTGGCACTGGCTTTGCGCTGGGCCAGGAAGCTCTGCTCCCTCCTCATCAGGGGGGCCGGGGGCGACGCCATGGGCCGGGGGGGGACGATGGCCGCGCCCGCCATCTCCAGCGCCAGGTCGCTGCACGCCTGGTTGACGATTATTTCGCCCTCGCCCCCGCCGTCCCACGCCACCCTGGGGGGCGGGGCGTAGCGCGGCTGGGTGACGGGCACGGGGCACTCTCTGGGGAACTTCTCCGACTGGATAATCTTCACGGTGTCCATGGGGATGGTAACGGTCTGACGCCTGAGGCAGGACATTCGCTTGTTTGGAGGTCTGTGTCTGAGAGAGAGAGAGAGAGAGAGAGAGAGAGAGAGAGAGAGAGAGGGGAAGGCGGCCGCGGCTGGAGTCAGCACCGGGAGCCCCTGCCCGCTTTCGGGCGCGGGGAGAAGGTCGGGATCGGCAAAGCTCCGGAGCTCCTGCAGTCAGCCATTCGAAGGGACGTGGGGGCGTATGCTTCTGTCCATGATTCTTTTCGGGAGGGCCTCCCTCGACGGCCGCTTGGCGGGGTCTCCGTGAGGATTTAGAGCGGAAGAGACGGCCGCGGCCAGAGCACCAGGAGCGGCGGCGGTCGGCGGCCGGGACCCGCCGATCGATCGTCGGCGTTCTTTGACCTGCTGTGGTTGTTGTGTTTCTTGATTGTGTGATTCTCCCGTGCCGCGCCTAACGTTCTAAAACACGGACGGATACGTCGACACGTCTACCACACGCGATTACAGGGCAATATAATTATCGGCACAAATATATGTTCTCACTCAGTACTAACAGCGGTGTGATATCTCAATTGCACGTGGGTCTTCACATGTACACACACGGGTGATTGGTTCAGAGAAGTTCAAGAGGTATTGTCCGACACGTATCCTGCGGCCCGCCCGGGGGGGAGCCTCTCGCCCCTCGGACGAGGCCTTTTTTATTTTGTTTTTCCAGGAGGTTGCCGAAACCCACACCTCCTCCCCGGTTTCCGAGCCACGGGACGAGCGTGTGAGAGACGACGCCCTCCCCGGGGTCCACGGCGGTCAGACGGCCGCTCCGACCCTCTGGGTGGCTTATCGATAAGAAGGTGGGGGGCTTTCTTTGGGGGAGGTGTTTCGCAACGTTCCTGGTGGGGAGAGGAGGGGGGCAGTGGAAAGATGTCGGAATGCCTCCCTAGCGCCTAGCCTCCCGAATTCCTCGAAGGCAGGGGGGCGGAGGGGCGCTCGGCTTCGAGACGGAGCCGTCCCACTTGAGCCAAAGGTGCCTGGTCCCGCCCTCTCGGCCGATCTCCCTGGCGGGCGCCGTCCTCAGGACGCCTCTGGCTCCTCCGCCACCTAGGAATAGAAGAGAGATTAGCCGGACGATAAACACACCGTGGGGGCACCGCCTCCGTGCGTGCCGCTTCCTCTACCGGCTGTTCGAGAGAAGGTTTCTAGAGAAGGATTCGAGAGAAGCCAATCATTTTGCAGAAAAACATGCAAACGCAAAGTCGTCCTGGAACCGAGCTGTGAATGAAGGAGTTACGGTTCAGCTACCCTGGGCGGTGCAGATTCTTTAAAAATCGATGGTATTGATTCAATAAAAGTAGTGATAATCCAAAAAATATATTGCACCGAGGTGTCGATTGAAATACTGTTTAAATTGTGCTTCTACGCACCCATGTATATGTCACCATTGTTCATGATATGAATGGGGCACAAAAATTTCTGATGATATTAATATACTTATGAACAACTTATTCGTCAAATATTAAGAAATTAAGAGTTATATAATATCGCCACAATGACATTTTCATCAGAAAGGGGTGATTGTATCAGCCTGAAACACGGAAGGCATTTAGAAAGGCTTTTTTTAGAAAGTGTTATTCACCTATTTCTCACTCTATCCTTATAATAATACAAATGGATGCATGTTTTTCTCACACTCCCTTTAATTTCTCTCTGAGTTTGGTGGGGAAAAAAAGCTTCATTCCTAATCCTCTTTTATAACGATATGTTGGTAATACAGGAATTTAATTGTTGCAGAACAGATGTTCGCTTCATAAGAAATGCTTCCGATATAATGGCCGTGCAACGTTTCCCTTTTGGTTCTCGTTGACTTCTCAATGAACCTCTCTGTCCTCGATGGCGAGTCGGGGGGGACAGGAATATATTTTGGATTTATTGTCATTGTTGTGACTTTGGTTCACTCCGGATTTGGATGGTTAAGCCGGAAAAACGCAGAAATCGGTCGTTCGCCTTCAGAACCGCGTTCGTCGATGCCGATGGAACGTCGGGCGCCGGGTAAAAAAGGGCTTTTTTTGTGATGCGCTCGAGCCCTTGTTGATTTCGACCAAACGGTCGACGGCGGCTGTTTCCGGTAGGCCGGCGCGCCTCTCCGGGGAGGACGGCTTGGCCGGGTTCCCGCTCGGCGGGGTTGGTGGGCGACGGGACCGCGGGGCGGAGGAGCCGGGCCAACGCGACGGAGAACAGAGAGGGAATGTGACACATCGCCGCTCGTCTGTGCGCACTTCACGGCTAAACTGATGCGTGGAGACAAAAGAGGTGGAGAGGAGGTGACCTACATGGAGAGAATGGGAGAGAGGAGAGAGGGGGAGAGAGAGAGAGAGAGAGAGAGAGAGAGAGAGAGAGAGAGAGAGAGAGAGAAGGAGAGAGGGGGCATGGCTTCAGCCCTGGTTTCTATATTTGGCCTCTTTATCTATTCCCTTCTCGCTGGTTTCCTGCCCCCAACGTCCACGCGGAACGTCTACCTGACAGGAGGAAGTGCACAGGCAGACCACAAACACACAGATATATACACACACACACACACACGCACGCACGCGCGCACACACACACACACACACACAC
>NC_137204.1:20652458-20659958 GCF_960531495.2 Zeus faber | reverse complement strand
CCAACCAGGGACACTGGAGGGAATTCAAAGCTCCAAGGTCGGCGAGACCAGAGAGGACACACGTTCCCTTTCACTCCAAATTGGATAAACCCAACTTCTTCGGACTGATCTTTTTTTTTTTCGGCGTAGTGGTTAGGGTGGCACACAGATGGCATTGGCAAGAGAAAAAATGAAACCCCCCTCTCCCAAGAAAACAGAATCTATTTCAATGTAGCTTGTAAATGAGTGTTTGCCATGTCGACTTCTGACTGCATTTTAACGTGGTCGCACCGCAGACGCCGCGCAGACACTGCCAAACGCGTGATCCGAGCAGATGAAATGTAGGCGGCGGGGCCGGATCACAGGCGAGCGAGGGATAGATCCACGTTCAACTTCGAGCTTGAAACGGGCCTTCACCATTGGGCGCACTGACCTTCACAGCAGAACGGATGCGGCTCATTTTGTGCATTAACCGCGCTGAAGCCGACAAAAATACGGGCGCGTGTCAAAATTTGATGGTTTGAAATTCTTAAAGTGCAACGAATTATAAGAAGAGCTGGTGGTGTGTATGACGGGAAATTGAAATATGTGATGAAATAAACAGCCTTAGTGTAGTGGTTAATCCTGCGTAGGCATCAAAAGGCCACGAGGGGGCAGTGGAGAGACTGTAGTTGTGCTTGAGTCATTGTTGTGGGGGGGGAAACAGCCATGCATTCTAATAATATTAGTCATTAATAAAATAATATTTAAATGAAATAGTGGGCAAAGAATAAGTAAACGGCCCGACTGTGTGAGCCAGCAGCGTGAGGCGTGATATGAACTGTACTCGGCTTGATAGGCAGGAAGAAATAACACAGATGAAGTACAATTTCTGCCGTTGCTTCATCACGTTAAAGGACGTTAAATAGAGTCGAACAGACAAAATGAGCGCTATGACTTATTCATCACTGGAAAATGTTTGTCAACAAAACATTTTGTCCTTGAGATCTCCAATAATGAGTCACACACCATTGACATGGAGCAATAGAAGCATGGTGACGCGTCCTTTTCTTCCAAATTCAGTCAAAATCACAACACCGCCAACAAAGACGTCTTTTCACATAAAAGTAAATAACTTTCTAACTCAATTCAATGTTCCGAATGAAAGTGCTCGATGAAACAAATCATTATAAGTTTATAAGATTATAAAATTATCAGTAGCTTCAGCATTCCACCTTTTCACAGTATGAAGTGAGAAAAATGCATTATTGTAAATACTAATGCTACTACTACTACTACTACTAATAATAATAATAATAATCATAATAGTAATAGTAATGTAATAGTAATAGTAATAGTAATAGTAATAGTAATAGTAATAGTAATAGTAATAGTAATAGTAATAATAATAATAACAATAATAATAGTAATAATTATAATAATTATACTTACAATAATAACAGTAACAATAACAATAACAATAACATATTATTATTATTATTATTATTATTATTATTAATAATAATAATAATAATAATAATAATAATAATAATAATAATAATAATAATAATAATAATAATGACTCCATATATCATTAACTGAAGGTTAGATAGGGGTGACATATGAGTATTACTCAATAGAGGTATTAAATATAATGATAGTTTGATAGTAATACTTTTTTAATACAGTTTTTTTATGTGTATTTTTTATGTACAACATAGACTTATTTTCTTTTGTGGATTTTATTCATGCATTAAGAAGAAGGGACATTACACAGCAACTGGGGCTACTGTAGAGGGTTGCTCAAGGGCTGTGGCAGGAGTGTGGACCCATCACGTAGGTGTACCGTGGTTGCTGCGACCGATTAGCGGCTTTTTTTTTTAGACAACGACTCGATGAATCTCAAGACGAGTGTATCCGCGGGCTGTTTTTATTTACATAAATAAAGAGTTTATGTCATTAGACTCCTGATTACACCAAAGCCAGAAAGGCAGACTCTTGAATGACTGAATGAACCACAAGCATTACTTTTTCAGAATTATTGCCAATACATTTCAATTGTTGATTAACACGGTGCTAATAATAATTGAATTGGGTGATAATAAAGATCACCTACACCATTACATCATCAACACTGGTACGATATGATAAGTTGTTGAAAGGTGGGGTTTGTAGAGAGGTAGACAGGGGCCTTGTCTAATTCGGGGGCCGTCCCGTTCGGGGAAAAAGGGGGCCCTTTTTGTTTAACCGTAGAAGCCGTGGAAGAAAACACACACGCAGAGGAGGATGAGGGCGTTGGCGTTGACGATGTTCCTCCACAGCGGCGTCTCCGAGGTGTCGGTGAGCTTCTTCTGCAGCTCGGCCTGCTCCTCGGCGCTCAGCTTGGGGCCCTTCTGCTGCTGGAGGCCGCAGAAACAGTTCAGCGCCCGCTTGAAGAGGTTGGGCTCCTCGGGGGTCTCTGTGCGGACGGGGAAGGAAGAGATGAAAAAATAAATAAACAAATCTGGATTCATATTTAGATGTATCCCAAGCTATGAAACAATGAACGGGGACCGGATCTAACAAACGGATGATTTTGGATTACATCACTCATCAACGATTCATTAGGTTTAAATCTTTATCAATGACCATGACACCACCCGTTGTGTGTTTATGTGCATTGTAATCAGGGTCTGCATGAGCATCATCTGCAGAAACAAAAAGGCTAAAATGTCAAATCAAATACTTTGATATTTAGTTCTTTAATTTCAACTCTTTAAGTACATTTAAGAGAAATTACATTACTTAGCCGATTTTATTTAAGCAGAAATGGCAATTTTATGTATTTTTTTTCACTGTGGCTATAGAGTGTGTTGTGTGTGTGTGTGTGTGTGTGTGTGTGTGTGTGTGTGTGTGTGTGTGTGTGTTCTACGAGCTCTACACCCGACGTAGGGCCCTTACCTTCGATATCCACGGTGTCTGAATCTTTGTTTTCCGTCCAGTCGTCCATCTCCAGGTCCACCCTCTCCTCCGTGCGGTTTCGGAGGCTCCAGCACAGCCGGTACAACTGCGGAAACGATACCACGTTGGCGTCAGCGTTTGGGACTTCAATAAGTTTCAGTGGTCTGTGAAATCAGGCAAGTTACGCTGGATGTACTCTGTGAAGTATGTGGAGCCGCTTTTCAAGGTACAGGGACTACAGTCGCGTTTCTGCCCAAAGTACCAGGACATTTTTTAGTCCCAGGAACTTGTTTTTCCAGGAACTAAAAATTTCCTCCGGCCCGCCGTTGTCTGCGTTTCCACCGCCCTTCCACTCCGAAGACCCGTGAGGATAATGCAAATGACTCCGCTGACGCATGAAAAAGCGGCGGCTGCTTTTACGCGTCATTGTTTTGCACGTGACTTTTACAACAAACTGCTCCGCTCCCGTCCGGTAACGTCCGGAAACGAATATCACTTTGGTTCTCTTTCTTTATCCATTTTAGTCTTCTGTAAAAACAAAAAAAAAAAAACAGTTGTTTTCCGTTTTTTTTTATACAAATGGAACATTTTTAGAGCAAAAAAAAACAAACTGGACATGCGGTCTTTGGAACTTTTTGGTTCCAGGGACCTTGTCCGCCGGAACTCAATTTAGACGCCGTCCCTGGTCCCTGCGGCGGGAAAAAAAGCCCCATAAACGCCTCATTAAGCCCAAACGTGCGTGTCCACCTACGTGCTTGTCATCGATGGGCTTGGTCATGAGGGAGACGCTGAGGATGACGATGCAGGAGATGACGAAGAGGAGGATGGAGAAGTAGAGGTAGTGAACTCCGCAGATGATGGTGGGGCAGGTGGTGGGGTTGATGCAGCTCCCCGTCCCGTAGGAGAACTCTGCGATCATCCTGGAGAGTCCGATGGCCAGGCCGATCAGGAGGCCGTAGAACGCTCCCTGGGGGGCGGGGGGGGGGGGAAGCAGGGGGTTTTCAGGTCGATACCTCGGGAGTCCGACACACGCGCTCACACACGCGAGGGTGCGCGGATGGTTTCTTTGAAACCGGACGAAACACTTTCATTCATGAAGTCTGTGGATTGTTTATAAAAAAAAAATGAACATAAATGAGCCAAAGCGCCTTTCGATCAATGAGGATGATCAAATTGGCAAATTGACATAGTGACAATTTGTCTGAAGTCGTGAGTTTAAATGATTTTTAAACTGTTTTGGATAGGACGCCTTTAAATACTCTGCTTTGAAAATTTCAAATGAGCACAGGGTAATATAAATACTTAACAACCCCCGTATTCTCTGATCTACTGATATTAAAATGCCGCCGACGGAAAAAGTCTGTGGCTGGTAGGCGTGAGGCATCCACCAGTGGATGTGGCTGGGTGCGGTGGTGTTTTGTGTTTCGCTGTATTTTGCGGTACTTTTAGGTACATCACAGTGGAACATGGCCGTGCTTTGCCGTTGATACTTTGCTGTGATGAGCAGCGTCCCATGCGTGCGTTACAGATAAACGCAGTGTAAAAGTATAAAGTCTGCACGAGTGAAACTAATTAAAGTATGCAAGTACAAATACTCAGCACTAGGTTGATAACAACGGAAGAATGACCCGGAAGTGTTTATGGCGTAGATAGTCTGCGCTGATATAGACACCACGTTGCATACGCTTTTGGATGAAAGAGAAAATGAAATACAGGCGCCATGAATGTGTCACGTCGATATCACCCGAACGGTTGAAAAAAAAAAAAAAAACGCTTGTTATCTGCGCTCACAGTCTCGTTGACACGCTTGCAGAAGATGGCGAGCATGAAGACGGCGGCGATGGGCGGCGTGAGGTAGCTGGTGATGGACTGGATGTAGTCGAAGAGCTGCCCGCTCTGCGCCGACTGCACGATGGGAATCCAGGCTATGCTCACGCCGATCAGGCCCAGCATGAAAACTCTGCACAGGCACGTACGCGCCCGCACACACGGCACGTACGGCACGTACGCGCCCGCACACACACACACACACACACAGGCACGCACGCGCACACACACACACACACACACACACACACACACACACACAGCAGGTGTGTTCAGAAGGCGGGGTCAGGTTTATTTGTACAGCACATTTCATACACAAGGGCAAAGGGGTCATTGCCATGAAACCAGCGTAAAACATGTCCGAAATGAATGAATACACATATTTACTACATTCCCCTCGCTACTCCTTCTGTTGTCATGTCTAAAATTGATAAAATCAGTATTTCGTATTTTTGCCCGGGTGTGGTACAGTAATTCATTTTTCGATAAGAAAAGCACAGAAAAAAACAGTAAAATAATGTTGCAGTTAAAGACAACTAAGTATAATAATAATAATACATTTATTTATACAGCACCTTTCAAAGACAAGTTACAAAGTGCTTTACAATAAAATACAATATTAAAAGGAATATAAATTCAAAGACATAAGATGTGAAACGAGACAAAGCGATTGTAGTACAACAAATACCAACAGTTAAGAAAAAGCCGTACGATTGAGGTGAGTTTTAAGAAGAGATTTAAAAGAGGATACTGGTTTGGTCTGCCCGACGACAGCTGAGGGGCCCCGAAACAGCAGGGGCCCGGTCACCTTGAGGGACAGGCGGAGATGTTGGAACCATCAGTAGGGCCCCGTCGGAGGATCTCAGGCAGCGATCAGGCTCATAGCGAGTTAGCGGATCACAGATGTAGATGTAGATGTGGGCCGGTGCCGGACCACTTGGGGTTTTACAAACAAGCGGTAAAAACTCACAGGCAACCAGTGAAGGGCGGCAAGGATTGGTGATAATGCCGTCGCTTCTCTTAGTGCCTGGTAAAAAAAAACCCCGGCAGCAGCGTTGTGTATCAGCTGTCTTTGTGTACTGTAATATTTCAATGAACTATTTCACATTCTCTGTGAATATGTGTATCAACTCACTTTGGACAAGTTTCATGCTGCTTCCATGAGAATGACTCCAAACAAATGAAAGACTCTCCACCGCTCTACGCCACAAAGCAGGAGTAAAAGCAGAGCAATCCCACCACCTAAGCCCCATACGAGCCTTCACCTGCGTATGGAGATGGAGACCGGCGATATGAATACGAGCGCGTTACCTGCCGGCGATCATGAGCTCCCTCTCGGAGGCGTGGCGGCGGACCTTGGTGTAGATGTCCATGGTGAAGAGGGTGCTGGCGCTGTTGAAGATGGAGGTGAGGGAGCTCATCAGAGAGGCCATCATCACCGACAGCATCAGGCCCCGAAGACCTTGGCCAGGAAAAAAAAGGGATTATTGCCTTGTCTATGTCTCGGCGCACTGTTTTTAACTCATTTAGATACTACCTTGTTTCTAGGGATAACTGATGTTTTTTTTTTTTTTCAATTTCGCCCCCACTTGTTTTTTTTTGTTTTTTTTTCATTGTTATGTCATTTTTTTATCGTCTGCCCATTAAGCACCTACAATATTTCATGCCTCTTGCTATTTGTCACTGCCGTCAAACTGTCCTTTCGATGCCCTTTGAGACTGTGACCGGGTGAGAAAAAACACACTGCAAACACAAATGGGTTTGGTTTCAGAGAGGGGCGTCTCGCCACGTACCGTTCGGCATGAGGTCCACCACCAGTTTGGGATAAGCGATGTTGGTACAGCCCACGCTCGCCCCGCAGAACTTTAGGCATTCGTCGGGATCCACGCAAGCCACTTCGTCTACAACACAGTCAGACGCTCACGCAGGCGGTAGGTGTTCAGAACAGAGTTTTTTGCTTAAACCCTACGTCCGACCATGAAAGCGCTTCTGCGGCGATTCCACCCGCCGGCAATGTTTTATTTGTCGGCACATAAGGTTGCAGCGCGGAACGCATCATCACGTTCGTGCTGAGATGCAAAATTTCCCAGTTCTCAACACTGCAGATAAATAGCAGTAAAATATGTAAAAAAAAAAATAAAGTAAATAAAGTGATCACAACCAAGTCAAAGTGACTCGATAAAGCCCTAAGAAAATATAAAAAGGTGGAAATAATTACGAAAAAAATAGGAAAACTAAGCCGAGAAAAGTCCCCAAATAGACTTTAAATAGAAAATAGAAATAGAAAATACAAAAAGTGAGCGAAATGAACTGAACTGAGCTACATCCACAGTGCAATGTGCGTGTGAATGTAAGCAGAGCGGTTATTAGAATGTACATGTATAATGCATCTTGAGGAGGTTGGAGGAGGGTGCACGGCGGCGGGTGAAGCACTGACTGGGGTAGAGGATCCTGCTGATCATGCCGGGGAACACCATCAGGAACATGGGCAGCAGCTTCAGGTAGCCCGCACAGGATGCAGCCGGCTTTCACGTGAGACATGTTCTTGGCGGAGAGACAGCGCTGGACAATGACCTGCGACAAAAAGGGGTGACGGGGAGGAGCCGAAAAAAAAACAACGACGAACCACGACGCGTGGCCATAGAGGGCGTGGCGCAAAGATTCTAAAGCGTACGGTGCCGGCGGGGTGGAAAACAGGGCGCGGGCAGTCGGGTGGAGGAGGGAGGAGGAGGAAAAAGAAGGGAAAGGGAATTGACTCTCCGTCGATATTTGGAT
>NC_137204.1:20606293-20652258 GCF_960531495.2 Zeus faber | reverse complement strand
AGTTGTTTTTTTTCGTGAGGCGGGTCAATGTATGAGGTCGTCGATCCTATCTGGATCCCCGGGAGCGGGAGCCCCTTTCTTCTCAGGGGCGGTTTGACCATCGATCGCACTTGTCAATCCATGGCGGCGGTGCGGTTTCTAGGGCTTCCTATAGCGGCGGCCACTTGTCCGTCAGCGTCCGATTTTGCCGATCACGCCCGTTTTTCTCCCGCGCGAGACGGGGTGAACCCGCGTATATTTCTGCGGGGTCACTCGCGGTCCGGAGCATGTTATCCATACCCGCCAAATATTCCGATAGTCGCTTTGATTCATTGGTAGAGGGTCACCATACGTAGCACATCCCAACATAAACACTGTTCGCAGCGTTGCAGCGATGCCCCTCACACACTTTAAATGTCCGAACAGTGAATAAATGTGTCACCTGGTCGGTGCACCAGTACCAGGTGGCCTGGATGGTGAGTCCAAACACCAGGCCGGGCCACGGCAGGTCCCCGGTCAGCGCGCTCCGGAAGATGTGGAAGGAATCGGCGCGGGCAGGTAGCACGACTCGCTGATGTTGCCGGTGACGTAGGGGACGGCCTCCATGTAGCGCTGCTGGAAGTTCTCGTAGCCCCCCACCTTGCCGAAAGCTGAGGAGACGGAGGGCATCAGCCGGACGAAATGCGAGAGTCAACCGTAAAGAAAGCGAATGAAGGTGTTACCGTAGCCCATGAGGATGAAGGACCCGACGACCATGATGACGGTCTGCAGGGTGTCCGTGTAGATCACCGCCGCCAGTCCGCCTGGGATCCGTTGTGGGGTGAACACGGCGGGAGAAATAAGCCGTGAAATGCAAACACCGGTGTGGAGACCTCACCAAAATGACGACGTGCAGCATATTACGCTTCCAACAAATACCATTGCAATCGTGCCTACGATACCAAAATTAGGGCTTGGGAAAAGAAAAACAAGGATTACGTAAGCGCCCTTGAACCGGCCGTTTGATGACACGGGGGTCCGGGCGTAGACGCGTCGTTACAGAACAATAACAGAAGGCCACCCGCGTGTTATCGCGGTGCGGGGGTAATTAACCGTAACGCGGAGCAGATAAGACTCGAGTCGCGAGAGCCGAGACTCAAGTCCTCCAACACGGAAGACCCTTCTAAGCCATATAGTGTCGGAAGAAAGACTTTACCCTCCCAGCAAGACACCGTTCACTGAGCGGATAAGCGGTTTATGGCGAATGGGTTTATGGCAAAACGCCGGGCTGTGATTTCCAGTGAAAACAAAAACCAGGAGGTCTCTCTGCGGCGAATCCACAACCCGAAGCAGAGACCTGTGACGGTGTACAGGGCCGTGATGAGCAGCAGCAGCACCACCGCCACGTAGATGTTGAGTCCCAGGGCCTGGTTGATGAAGATGGCGCCAGAAAACATGTCCGCCTGGGGAGAGGGCAGGGGAGGGGGGCAAAGAACAGATCTGTTTCCATCCACACCGGGATGGGGCGGCGAAAGGGGGCGTCAGGCCGAGACCTTTCCGTAAAGGGCGGCGTCGCCTCCCTCACTTCCGGAATGACTTACTGAGATTTTGGTGAAAACGTAGAGGAAAAGCGACAGCACAGAGAGGTAGATGCGAATCCGTTGCCCCCCGAACCTTTTCTTCAGATACTCCGGCATCGTCACCACCTACGACACGCGGGGAGATTGGGGTCGGCCACGATCAAAACACGCACGTTTAGAGGCTGATAGCGGTTCGGACGGAGTTATCTTTCCATACCCCGGCTTTGATATAGATCGGCACAAAGAGCCATCCCAGAATAACCACCACGACAAGGGCCTGAAACACAGACAAACAAGGATGTTAACGTTGAGATCATAAGGGTAAGATAAGGGTCGACGCCCGAAGGAGTCAGAGGTTAGACCCACACGTGTGTGATAGAGGTGATAGACAGGCCATAATAAGTGCTTCTGAGGTGGCCACTCACGTTCCACTCGAATCCGCCGATGGCGATCCCCGCCGCGGCCGCCGTCCCGGCGAGGCCCACGAAGTGGCCGCTGCCGATGTTGCTGGCGAAGAGCGACGCTCCAATCTGTTTTTCATTTTTTTATTTATTTTTTTTTATTTTCAATAAACAACATGCGCGGAAAAAGTACAACGTGTGAATCTTTCAAGCAAAGAGGAGCAAAAAAACAAATGAACAGCCGAGCGCACAAACAAGGTTTCATGGTTTGAATAAAGTAATTAGCTGTCGGTTGATGAACGTGTCAGTGATGGTAAGGCAGCAGTAACCGTGACGCATCTTGAGGTCATGGAATAAGACGAGGCCAAAACCTGACAACGCGGAGACGCCCCCAAGCACCAGGAGAGAGACACCCACCGGCCACCACACCATGCTCCGCCCGGCCAGGAAGAAGCCCCCAACGGTGGAGCGGTTGGTGCGGACCATGGCCTGCCAGGACGGAGGGAGAGAGGTTTTTTTTAATTGATTCCGTCGACGTCACGCGCGCGGTGCTCAGCCTCGGCCCGCCGGCGTCTGTCACGCTGGACGACGCGGCGACGGGCAGCGCCGCGTCCACGCCAGGGTTCTCGTTTGGGGAATGTACTTTTGAGGTGAGAAATTGGAAATGTGATTGTGGAGTGGATTCATTTCTATGTAATCGAATACTAACAGTACAACTTCTACTAATACTACCAACACTCTAACTTCTACTAATACTGCTACTACTAATACTAACACTAACACCAACACCACAACTTCTACTACTACAACTACTACTACTACTAGTAGTACTATTACTACTACTAATAATAATTATTATAATAATACTAACACTACAACTTCTACTACTACTAATACTAACACCACAACTTCTACTACTACAACTACTAATACTACTAACACTAACACTCCAACTTCTACTACTACTACTACCACTACTACTACTACTACTACTACAACTACTACTACTACTACTAATACTAACACTACAACTTTGACTACTACTACTACAACTTCTTATACTACTACTACTACTACAACAACTACTACTACTACTACTACTACTACTACTACTACTAGTAATACTAACACCACAACTTCTATGACTACAACTACTACTACTACTAATACTAACACTACAATTTCATATACTACTACTACTACTACTACTACTACTACTAATGATAATAATAATAATAATAATACTAATACAAACACAACAACTTCTACTACTGCAACTACTACTACTACTAATACTACTACTACAACTACTACTAATACTAATACTAACACCACAACTTCTACAACTACAACTACTACTACTACTACTAATACTAACACTACAACTTCTTATACTATTACTACTACTAATGCAAATACTACTACTACTACAACTTATACTACTACAAGAACTACTACTACTACTACTACTACAACTACTACTACCACTACTTCTGCTAATAATAATACTAACACTACAACTTCTATTACTACTACTACTACTAATGCAAATACTACTACTACTACAACTTATACTACTACAACAACAACTACTACTACTACTACTACAACTACTACTACCACTACTTCTGCTAATAATAATACTAACACTACGACTTCTACTACTACTACTACTACTGTTACAGAAATGAAGGGGAGGCTTTAATCTGCAGTTTGTCAGTGGGTGGTTTTGAATAGAGAGGCAGACAGACGCTGGTTTTGACTTGGACAAGTGTGGGCTCAGGGATGTGCTCTGGGGCAGCTCCCTGAGTCCAACAGTTTATTTCCAGGGAGTCGGAGAATATGTTGTGAGTTTGAAGTCACAGATACAGAGAATATGCAGTCAGCTTGACCTCAAAGGTTCAGAGAATAATTGGTCAGGTCAAGATAGGGCAAGCTTTGAGGATGGGGCAAGCATTTCGGCAGGAACCAAGGGAGAACACAAACTAAGAGGTATGTGAGAGAATGAGCCCTGAATGCTGAAATAAAGGTGCTGTACAGTATGTAAGAGAATGAACCATGTGTGCTGAAATAAAGGTACTGTCTATGAGAGAATGAACCCTGTGTGCTAAAATGAAGGTGCTGTACAGTATGTGAGAGAATGAACCCTGTGTGCTGAAATGAAGGTGCTGTACAGTATGTAAGAGAATGAACCATGTGTGCTGAAATAAAGGTACTGTCTATGAGAGAATGAACCCTGTGTGCTAAAATTAAGGTGCTGTACAGTATGTGAGAGAATGAACCCTGTGTGCTAAAATGAAGGTGCTGTACAGTATGTAAGAGAATGAACAATGTGTGCTGAAATAAAGGTACTGTACAGTATGTGAGAGAATGAACAATGTGTGCTGAAATAAAGGTACTGTACAGTATGTGAGAGAATGAACCATGTGTGCTGAAATAAAGGTACTGTATGTGAGGCTACATGAGGTTGTGTTCTTCATTATGTGTGTGCATACATGTTTATGTGATTTCATGGGTTTAGATATATTATTACACTACTACTACAACTACTACTAATACTAATACTAATACTAACACCACAACTTCTACGAGTACAACTACTACAACTTCTAATACTACTACTACTACTCCAATTACTACTACTACTACTACTACAACTACAACTACTACTACTAATACTAATACTAACACTACAACTTCTAATACTACTACTACTAATACTAACACTACTACTTCTACTACTACTACTACTACTACTACTACAACTACTACTAATACTACTTATACTAACACCACAACTTCTACTACTTAAATTACTACTTCTACTACTAATACTAACACTCCAACTTATACTACTACTACTACTACTACTACTACTACTAGTAGTAATACTACTAATGCTACTACTACTAATACTAAAACCACAACTTCTACTATTACTACTAATACTACAAATACTACTACTATTTATACTAACACCACACCTTCTACTACTACAACTACTAATACTACTACTATTCACACTCCAACTTCTACCACTACTACTATTACTAGTACTACTGCTAATACTACTACTACTAATACCACAACTTCTTCTACTACTACTACTACTAATACAAACACCACAACTTCTACTACTACGACTACTAATACTACTACTACTCACATTCCAACTTCTACCACTACTACTACGACAACTACTAATAATAATTTTACTGCTACTACTACTAATACCACAACTTCTACTACTACTACTACTACTACTAATAATAATAATAATACTAACACCACAACTTCTACTACTAATACTACTAATACTAACACCACACCTCTACTACTACAACTACTACTAATACTACTATTAATACTACTGCTACTACTACTACTACTACTACCACTACTATTACTGCTACTACTACTACTACTAATACTACTACTAATACTACTACTAAGGCTTATAACCAAGTCAAGGCGTAGCTGCCACATCACCCTGATTCGTCCTTGCACTTGCTGCCAATGAAATTCAGAATTCATTTTACGATTATTTTAATGACTTTTAAAGCACCAATACGGTCAGGCCTCATATATCACTGAGCTTTTAAAACTGTACCGCACCACTCTGATCAAGGGTTTCTGGTGCTTTTACTTACATACTTACTTACTTACTTACTTGTTTACTTACTACTACTACTACTACTTCTACTACTACTACTGTTACTACTACTACTACTACTACTACTACTACTACTGCTACAAAGATAATAATACTAATACTAATACTAATACTAATACTAATACCAATACTAATAATAATCATAATAATAATAATAATAATAATAACGAAACATATCCTAACTCAATGATAACACGCCAGATTGTCTTGCACTTTTCTATTTACATTGTATGTAAAAACAAAAAGATGAAAAAACAGACGACAGATACAATTATCAGAGATACAACAGAGTAGCAGAGCAAAAGCACAATAAAAAAAAAAATGAATAAAGAAACAATAAAAAAGGGGAGATAAAAACAATAAATCACAGCCGTCGACCTTACGGATGTCTTACTATCTCAGTAATTCTTTGAAGAAATGCATTTATTTTGCATGGTTTTCTGTCAGTTATTATTTATGCTTCACACATGCTTTCTCTCACTGTGCATTTCCATAATAATACAAATTCCTGCTTAATAACCAGGATTCAACTATAGTAAACCTGTCTAAACAAACCGGTTAGGAATTAACTAGGGAAGAAGCACAACGCTCAAGGATTTACACGGCAGGCTGAAGGGTTTGAGAAACTCACCCATATTCCCACAGCCAGGACGACCAAAAAGTAAATCACGATGACAGATATATCTGGTGCATTGTTGAGGATCGCCGTGGAGCTCCTCTCATGACTCCTGGTGAGGGAGAACCCAAAATATTCCCCGGCCATTTCTCTTGAGTCACTGCTCTGAATAGATCACCTGTGCAGGCTCTTATGTACCTCTGGCCCGGGCAGGGTGAGGGGTGTGTGTGCGTGTGTGTGCGTGTGTGTGTGTGTGTGCGTGCGTGTGTGTGTTCAAGTTCAAGAGATTATTCGTCACATACATATACATACGGTCATACATATATGCAGTGAAATGTCATGACACCCGGTGATTACGCACAACAAGCTCTATAAGCTCTAAAAATACTAAAAAATACCAAGATGTGCATAATCGACACAAGGTGCCCGCGCAGGCAGCCGCAAGGGGAGGCGCCACAATCGCGATTCTGGGTTCTATAATTATATAATAGAATTAATTGACTGTGCGTGTGTGTGAGAGAGAGGGAGAGAGAGAGAGAAAGAGACATACAAGACACAAAGAGAATAATTTGTTTTTGAGTGTGTGGGTGTGCCATTTTTATTTAGTGAGTGTTGCATACAATAAAAATGTGAAAGCCTACAGTCAATACAGACGTTAATTATCAACCAACGAGGAAATGCCGAGGTTAAAAGAAGTGCTCTAGTAGCTGGAACGTCCTACACATTAACCCCCATTATCGAGACAACAGTATCAAAGCTCGGTTCAAGTGAAAATGAATCTGTAAATGTAATTCGATTTTTCAATTCAAATTGCAATTACCACGGAATTGGCTTTCTTCATCATTACATCAAATACATTTTCACATCAAATATCACAGGGAATGAACGTGACCGCTAAACATAGAACAGTGTAATTATCGACTATTCTATACTCCATATTCTCTCTACTCTCTATCAAATTTTACTTTATGTAAATATTTTTGGATGATCGCATTAAACTGGTAGATTCAATGACCTCCCGCGGCCCGACCGCAGAACCTTCACGGCTCACCCGGGGGCCGCAGCCCACCCTTTGGGAAACTCTGATCTAAAGGAATAAAACTGAAGCTAATTCAAGCCTCTTTGCAGATTCATTCCAGTAGAACGAGCCGTGATGAATGGACTCAATTGGATTAGAGGTCCAGGATGTTATGGCAGTAATCCTTTGTATATAAATACAGAGATGCGGATGCCTTCTGGTTGTTACTGATGACCATCCAAACATTTATATATACGGTAACCGACACTGATGGGTGCAGTAGTTGTCATGAGTGATAACTCAAATAGCAGCATTGTGAAGTACAGAAATCACAGCGGTATACACCATGAGTTTCAAAAATAAATATTACAATGAGAAACTGTGACTCATCACTGGTTTCCGGGGACGTGGCTTGGATGTTTGACTCATTCTTGAGTTTAGAAACAACATTTAATCAACACATTTGCCCTTTCCCCGGCACCCAAAGTGAATTCTACGCATTCTCCGTCGCTGCACACAGTGTTGTGCCATTTGTTAATCATTACTGGAACTCAAAGGATGGAAATGAGTGAGACGGACCATCCCCATCCACCATCCAACACCACCACAGCTGTTATTATTATTATTATTATTATTATTATTATTATTATTATTATTATTATTTATTTGTAGTATTATTAGTATGAATAATAATAAGAATTATTATTATTATTGTTTATTATTATTATTATTATTAATATTAATATTATTTATTATTATACATTTTATCTGATTGATTGAATCATGATCAACTTTTAAAAAATATCACATAAAAAAAAGTCTCATGGTACCGTGGCCTCTCTTTGAGGTTACTAAAAAGCATTTTTCTGCCGACTCATAGATGCTTTGAAAGCTGATGTTATCAAGAAAGATGGGCGGGTGTAGCCTACATAGTCCACACCATGGGACAAAACTAAATTTCGTGATCTGTTTGGATGCACTGAAACTAAATTCGGATTGTCATTTTTGGCGGCCCACGCCAGAAAATATTCATAAATGTGCTGG
Organism: Zeus faber; assembly: GCF_960531495.2. Classification (NCBI taxonomy): domain Eukaryota; kingdom Metazoa; phylum Chordata; class Actinopteri; order Zeiformes; family Zeidae; genus Zeus; species Zeus faber. The sequence continues at coordinate 20,643,968 of NC_137204.1, read as the reverse complement.
CCCGCCGGCTCTCTAAACCGTCATCTTGAAATGTGGGCTTGGTTTTTGGCTCCCCGCTACAGTCAACGTTGACGTATGTTATTATTTTGGTTCTTTTTCTGTCTCCCCTGTCCTGGCCGCCTTGGAAACATGACAATTTAAAAATATCACTTTATCTCCTCAATGGCATTCGAGCGATACAGGGTACACACAGGAATTCTCAATAATCAACATATATTCGTACTTTTAATAATGAAATTATTAGATCAGATGTTATTAATTTCCAGACCTTGTTTATGTATTGTCTGGGTAGCACTGCTAAAATAAAACGTCTCATTTGGGTGTGGGAGCTACGGCGCCATCGAGTCTCCTGCCATGCAGCAGTTCACTTATGGAGAAATCCATTTGATGGTCGCTTAAAAGTGCCGATCCCGGTAGTTAGTGAAGCACGGCAAGTTGGGTGCAAGTCGCGTTTTTAAACAGAGAACCGAATCAACAAAGTTGTCCCTCGCAGTCTGTGTGTACCCTTGGTTGGGCCCGAACGGAAAACGCTGAAGAAAAGCGTGCGCCACGTGCGTTGGGCCGACTTCCGCCGGCGTCTGGAGGCTCGTTCCAACATTTATTTGAAAAAAAAACAAAACAAAAAAAAAAACCCCAGTATCGAATGTGTTTGTAGGACGCACACGATATTATGTATTTTAAAATTAAAACAAAAAAAATCGTTGTCTTTTAACGCAGTCTTTAAATGGACACACTTTGAAATCTAATGCACTTGTGCAGGCAAAGAAGCTGTCCAGTCAGTCTTGTTTTTATAAGCGGGGGTTTATTTATTGTGACATCTATTGATATGAATTATATGTATCATTAATTATATTTATTTTTAATATATATGTATTTATTAAGTGTGGCTCCAAGGTTTGACAGGCCGTTAGAAGGCTGCCTGTCCGTGCTGTGGGAGTCGTCTCTGGGGTGCTGTCTGCGTGGATCCTTCAGTGATCGCTCCGTCAGCTTTGCATCGACTCTGGTCTTCAGTCTTCGACTCCTCTTGGTTTCCTGACGCATGATATTTACAACTTTTACGATGATTAAACGGACCTTATCGACTGCGCAAGTATCGCCGTTTATTGTACACTCATAAGAGCATTCCATGGGATCTGTTGATTGTCCCTGTCGCAAACACGCTAATTCCCTCGATTGACTACGATAATGTAGGGACGAAATGGATTTTGGAGCCCCCACCCTGCACCTGTCATCACAACGCTTCGGCTCAGAAAAAAAACATGATCTGCTTTTGAAATGTGGTGGTATTCCATATTATATCTCATTTTGTTCAACAAAAAGCAGAACATAGAGCAACAAATAAAAGTACTTTTGATTATTCATTTACAGTAGCTTGATTTAAAAAATATATATATATTTAACCACCAGGTGGCAGAGCACTGTTTGCAGCACTGCATGAAAGGGACAAGAATAAATTAATCGTTCTGGAATATTCTTCAATAGTTAAAAAAAAAAAAAAAAGTTTAATCTTTAAACTATATTGTATTTCTGGGCTCGTTGCTATGTGACCAGGGTCCTATGTTCCCCAGATTTATATGGTACATAATGGGAACATGACAAAAGGTTTGACCTTTCACTGCATATATGTACGAAAGTATTTAGTATGTGACGAATAAGCCTCTTGAAAAGGTACTGTGTTCCCAGGTTCCTATGTTCCCCATATTTATTTGGCACATAATGGGAACAGGACAAAGGGTCCTGTGTTCCCCAGTTCTGTATTCGCTTAATATGACATGGGCTATCGTGGGAAGGGTTAGGGTTTAGGGTTAGAATATTGAACGGGGGACCCTGGGAACATAGGGCCATGGGAATGTAGTACCTTGGAAACATAGGACACTGGGAACATAGGACCTTTGGAACTTAGTACCCTGGAAACATTGGACCCTGGGAACATAGGGCCCTGGGAACTTAGTATCCTGGAACATACAGTAGGACCCTGGGAACATCAGATCTGGAAACATAGGACCCTGGCAACATAGGACCTGGAAACAAAGGACCCTGGGAACATAGGATCTGGAAACATAGGATCTGGAAACATAGGACCCTGGAAACATAGGGCCCTGGGAACTTATTAACCTGGAACATAGGACCCTGGAAACATGGGACCCTGGGAACTTAGTATCCTGGAACATAGGACCCTGGGAACATCGGATCTGGAAACAAAGGACCCTGGGAATGCAGGACCCTGGGAACATAGATCCAGTCCTGTATTTCTGTGTGTGACAGTAGTTGTTGCCTAAAATTGTGTAGAACCACAGGGCCTGCAGGTAGGGGTTTAGTTTAATTGACAATAGGAGCACATTTCACAAGTTTAAGCTATATTTCATAATGCTTTCTTACATTACAAGCTAGGTAATTCAGCAATTTGGCCCTCTGTTTCTGTCCACTGTTGTCTTTTGTTCAGTGAAAATAGTAATAATAATCATAGAAAACAATTAAGATTATAATTTAAACTCACTATCCCTTAGGGTGACACCAAAATATATTTTCTAAAGGGCTCATATGTCCATTTAGAGCGGTAGGTACTTTGTTCGGTACATTTTCAAGTATAGTAAGTTTTGGAGACTCGACTTTGACTCCTCTCCAATTCTGAGCCAATATACTCTTTGACACTACATTTCAAAAACTCCACACTACTTTGGTGGAAAAACACCTGGATTTATATTTAGAGTCAACATCAAACTTAAGCACGAGAAACACCTATACTGTTTAGTTTTGTTGCAAACTATAATCAGAATATCCATGGCCAGCGAGCACTCATTAGCAGAATATATAAGAACATTACAAGTACTTTTCCCTTGATTTGACCTTAAACTGCAAGTACTTATATACTTTCACATAGGCACAACTTTCAATGCGGTACTTTCACTTCTCACGAGAGTCCATTTTGCGTCACGGTGTTCGCACTTTCGCCGACGTAAAAGGTCTGCGTCGCAGCGTGGAGAGAAATAAGCGTCAGCGAACTAAGCGGGGTAATTCACACCGATGTCCGCGCGGGGGCGGTCGTGTCCTTCACCTTCCACCTCCAGCCTCGCCACCAGAGGGCCCGCGACCCTCCCCTCCCTCCCTCCCCTCCCTCCCCTCCCTCCCTCCCCGGGCAGGAAGGAAGCGAGTAGCGCGACCATTACCTGGAAACGTATTTTGTAAGCGCGTCTCGGCTCGAGTTACACCCGCGTCGAAAGCGGCGACGCCCCCGGGACGTGTCGCCCGGAGAGCGCACGGCGCGCCCCGCGGCGCCGGGGAGCTACGCGCGGCGGACGCCAGGTCGGGGAGGAACGAGGAACGCCGCCGCTGCGTTCGAACCCGGAGCGCGGTTCGGAGCGGCGCTTTAAAACCGAACAAAACCAACACAAAAAAAACAAAAACATGAACCAAAAACGGCGCCGTCCTCGTTTGCGCAAAACGATCCGGCCGGAACGTGCGGCCCCGCTCTTGTCGGCTTCCGCACACGTGATCAAAACAGTCGTCCTGTGACGTCACACGACGCGCTCGGGCGTCTGCTCCGCCGCCGCCGCCGCCTGCTGCTGCGAAATGAACACCACGAAATGAATGGAGCAGATGAAATGAAATTAGAAAAAAAAAGCAAACAACACATAATGTACACACCTACCAGCAAAGTTAAGGGGCAGTTGCACTTGTACAGCTGACTATGCAAAGTGGTGGCAGCAATGCGAATGTAAACACCTTACAAGTATGTCGTCACGCCACTAAAGGCAGTCTTAATAATAACAGTAATAAGGATAATAGCGCTAATGGTTATAATAGTGATACTGGGAAGTGATAATGGTGGTACCTGTAATAATAATAATAATGTATAATTATAACTGGGAAGGGGGTAGCTAAAGGGAGTGTTCAAGGTTCTGGAGAGGAGTGGAGCATTTATCCATACGTTAAAAATACAGACACATAATCAAGTCGTCACCGGTTAAATTCGATTTTATTGCGCCTTATATTCTTTAAACTTTGAGTAAAATAAGTCCGGGGGGGTGTCGGACAACAACGCGTTTCTGGAGAGCGAGGTCAATTTGATGGGTTTGCTGTAAACTGCTCTCAGTCTTAAGCGCTGATGTCCTTTCTGATCCGTAAAGCCAACGCTGTCGTCTCTCTTTTCTCGCCCTGCCTTTCATGCCAAATCGGTGACCGCTAAACCCACTATCCGTATCATGGCCTCGTCGGCAACAATGTCTTCCTAAGTTGACGAAGCATTCCGTACGTTTCATTTCAAACCTTTCATTTCACACGGTTCATACTTATAGCCGTTGTCTGTTCATCTGTTGAGTCGCGTCCCTAAGTACGGTTGTCTTGACTTTTTGCGTGCTACACGTAACATTTAAACAGATTCATTTGAACGGGAAGATTTTCACAGAATTTAGAATTGGGCGGGCATGGGGAAGGGGGTGGGGGGTACATACATTATGTTTATGTGTTGACTGTGAGTTTTGCCACTGGGAGAGATAGGCGATGCGCAACCAGACCGCCCGCCCGCCTCCTGTACCCGGAGGCACCCACCCTGCAGCGACCAGCCACGGGGGCAGAGCGGCCCCGCCATGCCGGGCGGCTCTGCGCCCCCATCGGACCCCTGGCCACAGAACAGAGGACGGCAGAGGATCAGGTACCCAGGCAGCCCGGTGTGACGACAGGAGTCGGCCCCCCGTATTGAAGGAGGCCACCTGGGGAGCCTGCGCAGGGCACACTTGGCCAGACTCAGGTCCCCAACTGGGTCACAGGACCAGACGGCGACCCAAGCGGCCCGCCGACCAAAACCGGAACCCGCAACCCGGCACCCCCCGACCCGAGCCCCAAACCCGCAACCACGCCTCAAACCGCCACCCCCAACTCCCCGGGGAAAGGCCAGATCAACCCAGGGACAACAGCGGGCTCCACCACCCGCCCTCCCTAACATCCCTGTGGGGTCCCGGGACCCACCCCCCAGGACCACAGGACTAAGCGCCACGGAAATCCCGGGCACCCACCCAGCCGCAGAGCCCCGATGAGACCAGGAGGACCCCCACCACATGCCCCAAACCACCACGACATTGCTCCGACTTAGTTAGACTCAAGTATTAATGGATGGGGTTATGTCAGTGATAAAAGTAGCCCATATTTCATTAAATGAATCAACCTTGTTTTTGGATATTGCCAATAGTTTTTCCATTGAGACGTATTCTATTAATAAATGTGACCATTGGGATGTGGTGAGGTAATCTCTGTTTTTCCAATAGAGTAATATTATTTTCTTGGCAATTGTTAAGGCGATCAAAATGTGTTGCTGGTGTTTCAGTGGTGGGTCAACTGAGGAGAGGTCACCGAGGAGACATACAGACGGGGAGACTGGAATGCTGAAGGGTTGATATCTTCTTGGTGTTGTCGGTCCAGAATGCTAGGATAGGTGGACAGAGCCAGATGCCATGAAAGAAGTCATCTCTGGTAATAAGGGAACAGTGAGAGCAATCGTCTTCATCCACAAAACCCATTTTGAACATTTTGTGTGGTATGAGCTCTGTGCAGAATCGTATATTGGATGAGTTGCATTTTGGAATTGCGGGTTATAGAAAAGCTGTTGTTGCAAATCAGCTTCCACAGGTTGATATTGGTGGAAACAGCAAGGTCTCTGTCCGATTCCATGGTAGGTAAAGATTAAGTGTCATCTGTTTTTAATAAAAGTTTGTATATTCTGGAAAGGGGATTTTTTTTTATTGACCTATATGAGAAAGATGTTCAATCATCTGAGGTGGCTCTAGGATGTTGTTCGTCAATTTGATTTTAACTTTTAGAGACTGCTGTCGTTGAAGGAATTGAAGGAAGCTGTGGCCACTGATATTTATACCTCTGGGTTAAGGTTGGGAAGGATTATGCAAATTGTTTTCAAAGATGTCTTCCAGATGAGTAATTCCTTGTCTTTTTTTGATTATTGGTCAGTTCTTAACCCGAAAATCCGGGTTGTGTCAGATTGGGGTGAATTTGTTTGGAGATAGAATGTGACCACTGAGTTGGAGGAATCTCCACCAGGCTGACAGAGTTGTCACGATGAATGGCTTTTTAAGGCAATTTTGTTTCCTTATTCATTCAGTAAGGAATGGGAGATCAGATAATGATAACTCCTGACCTTCTGTTTGTTCAATGTCTTGCCATCCATGGCCCAATTGTTGCTCTGGTTATAACTAGTTTCTTGTATTTCCAGTAGATTTGATTGATTATTGAGTCTACAGTAATAAAACCAATTTACTGTTGGCTGGACTTGGGTCATTGAAAATATATTGTTTATTTTTGGTAGTATATTCATTTTCACTGCTGCTATCCTACCAATTAGTGAGATGGGGTTGTTCCATCGAGTGAAGTCTTCTTCAATGGATTTGAGCACTGAAATAAAGTTAAGGGTGAACAAATCTAACAGATTGGTGGAGATATAACACCAAGTTAATACCAAGCTAATGTGCCCCTTGTGATGGTTAAGGGAAGTTTCTGGGTCACTGCATTCCAGTCTTCCTCACTGAGTGGTAAGACCATGTTTTTAGCCCAGTTTATTGAACAGTCTGAGATAGCTGGACATTTTGATATAAGATTAGACACTTCCGGTAGGGATGATATTGGGTTCCGTAAATACAACAAAATACCGTCTGCATACAAACTGATGATGACTGTTTTGTTGGCTGGCCGGCCGCGAGCGGTCAATAGGAGAACAGTAAAGGGAAGGGCGGACGCACATGTCTTGTGCCACCTTGTAGAGTGAAACGCTGTGAAGTGTAACCATTGGTGATGACAGAAGCAGATGGTGAGTTGTACAGGATTCTGATCCATTGAATGAGTAACTCTCCAAAGCCAAATCTGTTGAGGGTGGACAAGGGATTTGTTCGATTAACTCTGTCAAATGCTTTTTCGGCATCTAAAGAAGCGATAACAGTATTTAAGTTGTTCCTTTGAGATATGCTGGTCCGACTGAATAAACGGCTGTTGTTGCTCTGGGTGAATTGTAAATTGAATTACTTTTTCAATTCTGTTGGTGAGTGTTTTACTAATAATCTTTAAATCGCAATTAATTAGGCGTATGGGTCTATAACTGGAGGTGAGGGTTGGGTCCTTATTGGGTTTGAGCCAAACGAGCCAAACGAAAATATAAGCAGTATTCATGTGCGGAGGCACGGTGGACCTTGACTTAATCTCTGTAACCATTCTGATGAATAATGGGGATATATACCGTAAGTGGCCAGAGGTGCTTATAGAATTCCACTGGGTAGCCATCTGATCCTGATGATTTATTGTTAGGCATAGAGAAGTGATCTTACCTGAGTTCTTCTCGAGTAAGTGGTTGATCTAATGTGGTAGCTTGCTCTGTGCATAGTTTAGGGAGGTCGATTTAATTGAGGAATGAGTTAATGTTAATGAATTATCTGAGTGATATAGCTTATTTTAAAAGTCTCTGAATATGTGTGTGTTATCCTACCCTGTGGATCTTTGATGGCTGAGTGTTTTTTCTCTATCGCGTTTCAGTTGATTGGCAAGAAATCGACCCGATTTGTCATTGAATTCAAAATAATTCGCTCTTGTTCATTGCGTGAGGAATTGTCTTTTGATGGATGATATTATCAAGTTGAGATGTAATTGTACGGATGTCATTTCAGATTTGCTCAGTGGGTGATTGGGCTTGTTGGGACTGCATGTCTTTTAATCGTTGTTCTAGTTTATTTTTGCGTTCTTGCCCCCACCAACCACCACCACCACCACCCCACCAATGAATTGGTTTAAATATTGTTATGTGTAGCATGAAAAAAGACCAAGGCACAGCACCGGACCCAACAACCCCTGTTGCGCGTTCGAAGAATGCACACATTACGGTAAGGTGATTTAAATGAAAGTTTAAAAAACAATTTAATTGTTGATATCAATTTAACAAAATACAGTTCTGCCCACATTCTTCAAACAGCTAACGAGAAAAGATGACACCAGCAAGAATGAAGTCAGAATGTTTTCTGACAGGAGGTTCTGCCACCATGTCCAAAGCTGATTTGACGCTTGGGGATTCCTCTCATAACCATGGAACCATCATTTGTTTGTTTACTCTTCATTGTAGCTTCTAGGGATTCCAGCGCTTGAATGTGCCACTGTCTCATGCAAGACCAAACTGTGTCATCTGGCAAGATATTTTTGAGCTTTTCTTGTTCATGAATGCAGATGACATGTGGGTTTTTACTTTGCAATTGGTTTAGGTTTTTGTGGTAATGCTAAAATGCATAGAATGAATGCAGTGTGGACGCTCCTATTTGCCCAAGGTTTATGAACCCGGCATTTTTCCTTGATCAAATATCTGAAATATAGCCCTTGTTCAAACTGCGGGTAGTTCTGCTCCTGTATTTGCTTTTACGTCAGCATCCTGTTGTAAATGGACTTGCTTTGTTTCAAGGGCCCCCTGTCTAATTGGCAGTTGGGCTCCCTACCTGTTTCTTTTCTGTTTTATTTCCACCCTATTAAATTATTAAGTCCACTGAATTAGAAATTGGACTTGGTACTTTGATTTCTTTAGACTATAAAAGTGAGATTTATTCAAGGGCTGGATATGGAAAACCCAAGGGCTCTCTTCCAACTAGCGCTACACTGCTCACATTGTTGGGCTCCGAGCCATTTCTTAATACATTACTTAATTGTTCCTTTTAACTTCTCGAAAAAATACCATTTTGACTTTCACCATCAAAGCTTCATTGTGAGAAACTTGATCTCTGCTGATACTGAACAGAGGAGCATTGCAACGGGCCCTTCAATTTCAAAATACTGTACGTTATATCGCCACCCTCTCCCCGCCACCTCCTCTTCCTCCCTGTCCTGTCCAACAAAGATCACAGTTCTAGTGCAGATTGGTGTTCAGCCTTTTTCCGATCGCAAGATGGAGGACCCGGCATCTCCGCTCACTCCTTCTTCTGGGTTTCCTGCGGTGAGTAGCGCATCTATTCTTCTTCTGTCGTTTTCTTTTTTTCAATCCTGCACTACTGTTCTCTTTTTTTTTTTTTAGCTGGCACCGGACTTATCCGGGCTGCCGTTCTGTGATATCGTCAGACATTTAAATTTTTTTTGGTATTAAAAGTTAACATCCCCCATCTTGTGTGTAAATACTGACTTGTGTTACGTATGTATTATTATTATTTTTCTTTTAATATATGTGCAGTTTCACTTAATATTCCTGCCTGTGAATCCTTTCCCTCCTCTGCTGCCAGACCTTATTCATGTGCTGAGATCCATTTCCTTATGCCTGGGGCGCACAAGATGAATTTTTAAATGGTAACATAGCACGCGCGTTACACTGATTGGTTTATTCTAATGCAATTAGAAAGTATAACTATATTCAAGCTACAAGGGCAAACCTGGTGCTCCCCCCCACCACCTCCCCCGTACTACAGCTCTACTTGAGTTGCTAATTATACACTCCCAACTTCTAGTGTTCGCGCAATATTTTTGATGCTTTATTTGCCCGTGATTCATCTTCCCCTTGACGACTCGGGGAGAATGGTTTTAATGGCCCAAGTGGGTGTAATCAAAATGTCAAGTCGTCCTTGTATTATACTGTCATTTGTTGCAAGCCAATTAAAGCTCAATTGGGGTGTTCTCCTTTCCGTCAACCGATCTTGCAAACGTCCCATTTTCTTTTTCTCCCGTTGAAGCCATTCCTTTAAAAGAATCGAGTTGAGGTGTTAGACAAAAAAAACCAACTAAAAAATACATCAATTTACAAGACAAGAGGAGCTCATATTGAGCCCCAGCCCCCAGAACGGAACTTCCAAATCACCGTTAAACCTACTTGCATGCTTTTTCTAAAGAGACTAAATTGTTCACAAAACCACCCGCTGGATAATCGTCTCATCAGTAATCAGAAGAACGCGAAATTATAATAATAATCTCAATAAAAAAAAAACATTGATTCTCCATGCTGAATGTGAAATTTGATTCATTTATTAGCCGTGACTAAAAGCTATTTGTTGTTTATTCATTGGTTACTGCCATGCAGGGCAGTTCAGTGTGACTATTGTTATAACCTGGATGTGTAAAAGGAATGCAATTTGCCTTAAAATTCCAAGAATCCTTTGTTTGACTACACTGCAAAAACTGAAAAATCACTACTATTACTACTGCTCCTTTTGTACGAGAGTCATTTGTGACAGGAAAGACACTTTTATTAATAATGCTTATCATGTTTTTTTATTTTACACTTAGAATACGAGTCTACCAAAGAATAAAGTGAAGAAATGTAACGTGGACACAAAAACAACAAACCAATTTATTGGTCCTTTTTTAAAAGTTTTTATTAACTTTTTTTCATTTGAATGAATTCCAGTATAAGTGAAGCTTGGTGTCCTGCGGTCACACTATAGAGCCATATATGGTGAGGTCTGTTCTACTGGCGCCTGAGACAAATTTATCCCCTGATTTCCCACTTCTTGAAAAACAGCCACAGGGGTATTCTTCTGAGTAGGTATTAATTACTGTTTTGAACCAATAGTTCAACATTTTGAAAAGATGGAAAGAAATCTCTCAGTGGAAAGCAGTGCTGCTTACCTGTACACTGCACCGTTGAGCCTTTTAGGGGTGCAGTGGGCATAATGAACTCGGCAAGCGCTCGCAGCTCGGCGGCCAAACCAGCCATTTGGAGGTGATTTTATGGAGATTTGTGATGGCACCGCCTGGGGTTCTCTCCTTAAATGTAGGAATAACACTGTGAATTTGTGTGGCTCGACTGGACTTCCGTGCGTACCTCCCTTATTTTCAGCGTAAGAGATTCAACATCACGCCCTGTGTAGTATCCTATGTACATTATAGCCGCAGCTATCGTATGCACCAATTCAGTTATTTTGTGTTGTTTTTTTTTATTATTTTTTTTATAGTTTTCTTTTTACCAACATCCACCACATGACAGTCACAAGGCGTCTTTGCTACTGTTCTCTTCCTTCTCTGCAGTAGAATATATTTATGATCACGGTTCAAAGAAATTATGTTATGTTTTGGGTTGGTTTTTTTTTATAACTAACCCAGCGATGGAATATTCAACGTCGCGCCCATGACCTTATGATCTACATCGGGCCCCCCCGAACGTGAATTGACAGGTGCTGCACGTCCAGTAGATGACGTCATTGGCGAGGCGGCGCCGGGCAGCCCTGTCGACTCAACGCGGCAACGGGGATCCGGGTCCCGCCCGCCTGGAATTTGCGTCTCTGCTTCCACCGTTTTTTATTTTTATTTTTATTTTTTTTATTGGAGACCTTCATTTACCCTGGGCCGTGGGTTGTAAAGAAAGGTTAACTGGGTGAAACAGTGGACGGACGGATGGCATCGCTGCGTTGGCCGTGGAAGCAAACTGTTGCGTCCGGATAATAGTGCATGGCTGTGTTTTCAAGGTCATCGGGCGGACGCATACATGGTTACGTCTGCGTTGCGATGTGCGCGGGAATGCCTTTGGTCTGGACGTTCAAACTTTCCGTTCCGCTGCTCATGGGTGGAATTTTGTCGTTCGATATTTAACGCGACTGTAAATAAGAGTAAAACATACAGTAGATGCATTATTTTATTATTTTTTTTATTCATAGATACAATACGCACCATCTATGCAGTTCCGCCAGCAGACGAGTTGGGTCAACTGGGGTTTATGCTCTAATTAGAGTGGAATCTCCATGGCACTCAACAGCGTTTGTCCCCATCACACTTAAGCCAAGTTCATTTAGGGGCAATTGAATTGCATACTTTATGTGGTAATTATTTTTGCTCTAGTGGTTTTGTTGTATGGCCAGGAACAGACTCTTGTTATCATGGGTTTGCATGGACAGGAAGGACAAGAGTGATCGTTTCGGGAACAGAGTGTTCCCGTCCAAGTTGGAAATCACTTGGCGCTCGATAAATTGTGGAAAAGGGGGGGGGGAGACCGGCGGCGACGTCGCCGCACGTTAAGACTCGCGGCCGTTTCGCCGCCGCGTTCTCAAACGCACCCGGCGAATAAAAATCACCTTCAGAGCGTGGACCATACACACCGCCAAAAAACACATGTACTACACAATCAAAATTTGCATAAGTTGTTTTATTTATGGTTATTGTCCTCTTTAGATTTCTTCTTAGTTTTTTTGTTTTTTTTTTTGTTTTGTTTTTTTAAGTGGACATCCATTAAAGTAAAGTCAAGCCAGAAGCCCTTAGCTGAGTTGTTTGCACATTATCCACTTAACTGAAAAGTAACGGTTGGAGGATCTGAGTGGGGTTTTCCTCCTGTCTCTCTCTCTCTCTCTCGCTCACTCGCTCTCTCCTTCTTTAGCAGTATCCCAACTCAACCTTTATTTGTTTATCATTTATTTTAACAAAGAGTGTACCTTACAGTATATTTACACATATCAACTGACTGTATAACAATTTCCATTTAGTTAACGCAAGGAGAATCAAACTGAAAGGTTTTATTTTTCTCATTCATATTATTATTTTTTTAAACGTGTTTTTCTTTAGTTCCGCCCTGACCCCCCTCCCCGCTTCAGCTTTTCATGCTATGTTCGCCATCCGCTTGTCTCCGTTTTCATCATCATCACGATAATCATCCACATCAGAGTCATTCTTATCATCATCATCATCATTTCAATTGTAATCAGCATTATCAACATCATTACCGTAGCAATATCATCGCTATTGTTTTATCAATATAACTCTTTTCAATAAATTCCTCTCTGACAACAACTGTACAATCATACACAGTGTTTGACTTTTATATATATTTTTGGGAATATATTACTTAAACTAAGAAAAGAAAACGGAATCCCAAAGAAAATATATTAATATCCCAACGTAAGAAAATCATGCATGTTTTTATGTATTTGTCAATTGGAGGGGAAAAAAAATGTAACATAATGGATGGGATCTTGTTTTATTTACACTGATATTGGCACTGTTTTTGTTGTCTCTTTTGCTGGAAACTGGAATGATCATTACGAATACAATTGACTCAATAGAGCTTAATACTCTTCAAACTGTAAGTCAGAGGCCTGCTTCAAATGGCGGGTTTGACAGACATAATGATTAAAAAAACCCCAAAGTAAATAACAGACAAATAAAAGAGGAAAAAACAGAGTCAATAGTGTGTAAAAATGCATTTATATTTAGCTTTTTTGTGTGGCAGTTTTTTTTATCTTTTATATTTTTATATTTTAGGCAAAAAAAACCTTGTGACATCATATCTACTGACAAGTCTCCCAGAACTATAGTCTTCCAACTGTACCATTAGGCAGACTCGCGCTCTACCTTTTGTTAGGGTGAAACTCCTATGAGAGTGTTGATTTTTGTCAAAAATCCTTCCGGTTAAAACAGCATTAATTGACCCAGGCAAATGAAATAACCTATGGGGTAAAAAGTAACTGAAACCTGCCAAAAGAAAAGAAAACAAAAAAAACGTCTACCACTCAGTCTGAGCAGGTATCTGGTTAGATGTCTTAAATTTCCAGCGTTTTCCACGTCAAACAAGTGCTTGACCGTTGATCTCAAAGTTATTGTGTGTGAGAAAACATAAGGATGTTGTGTGCATGTGTTTGGGTGTCTCTACATACTCATATATTCAGTGCAAACACATTGGGTAGAAAACCCCGTCTTCGACCGTTAACCATCGGACCTTATCGTTTCAAAACGAAGCGGCTGAATCTGTGTAGTCCGTCCCTGACCCATCTCAACGCCTCACCTCCTTTGCTGTTCTGTGTTGCACCTCCTCAAAGAGAATGACCGACACCGGGCTGGCAAGCCTTTTGACCGGCGGGCCCGACGGCAGGCCGAGCGGCCCTGCCCTCCCCCTCCCCTCCCCACCCTAGGTCTGGTCCTAGCACAGGCCAATATATTTGAGATTGTTCTGGATGATCACGTCCGTGACGGCGTCGAACACAAACTGGATGTTGCTGGTGTCGGTGGCACAGGTGAAGTGCGAGTAGATCTCCTTGGTCTCCTTGTTGCGGTTGAGGTCCTCAAACTGACGCTGCACGTACACCGCCGCCTCCTCGTAGGTGTTCTGACCCTTGTAATCGGCGAAGCACACCGTCAGGGGGATGCGCTTGATCTTCTCGGCCAACAGGTCCTTCTTGTTGAGGAAGAGAATGAGCGACGTGTTGGTGAACCAGTTGTTGTTGCAGATGGAGTCAAACAGACGCAAGCTCTCCGCCATGCGGCTCTGCGGACGGACATAGAATGGAAGAAGAGAAGAGGGGATCATCAGACATTAAAAAAAATAAAATACAATTTTTAACCTGTGCTGTCAGTATGCTGGGCATACAATGAGCATTTTTTTGCCATTGCATATAGGACGGAGTTAGTCTGCAAGTGGTTTTAACTTCTCAACCTGCAATGCAACTCTTTATTCATTCTTAAATCATCAAGAACTGTTGCAATAACTCTGTCCTGTGGACGGCCTGGGAGACGACAAGAGCACAGCTTTTTGTTTCACAGAACCGCCACCAGCCCCCCTCTTTGGAGAACGATTTTACCATGTTTGGGTCTATAAACAACTAATCACTACTCCAAGAGGGGGAGAATCACCACGGGTGAGACAATTACACGTAGAACCCAACAACAACATGTATATGGAAAAATATAAGTGTAAGAAACAACAACATGTACACAGAAAAACATAAAACATCAAACGACAACATGTATCAAAAAAACAGAGTTAATTAAATCAGTGGCAGTAAATGAGGGAGAAAAGGAGGGATGTAATCAGGAGGGTGTTGGGGTTGTGTTCAAAGCAGGTGCTGGTGGTGTGTGTGTGTGCCTGTGATGAGACCGCCTGTATGTGTGTGTCATCAGACCGTTCCAATAATAATAATAAAATAGTTTAAGGGTTATGAGAATTCTGCTTTTACCTTGACCCAAGCAGTGTAAGCTTAGAATTGTTTTTTTTATATGAAAAGCACAGCCCATTCATGTACGCTCAAAGCAAGATGGGACCATGCAGTTGCATCCAGATAAGGGCTTGCAGTATGTCTTGCAGGGCCCCTCACAGATCTTCACTTGAGCAGCCAAAGGTATGGTTCCTCTGTTATGTCAACATGGACTTGAGACTCATTCAGACGGACTGTGGCATGAACTGTTCATTGGTAATTGGCCAATTTTGACAAAATTGACTGGAAAATTACGACAAATGCGTGACATTCTTACATAACATATAGTCTAAATCTTTCAGAATGGAAGGGATGGCAGCGAGGGCAGTAGGACTGAGTCTGGAAGTGAAGCTTTTTACAAAGTATCGCACTGTGGCCCTCTCCTGGCAAGTTACAGGCTGATGTTTTATTAGCATTAGATTTTTTTTCCTGTTCGGTACATTAACGCTGTTTGTGCTTTTCAGACTGTTAACTTCAATGTATAAAATATAGTTTAAGATAAGATTGATTGATGGTGTGTACCGGAATCAAACCTCTACCATTTTGTTATGTATACAGGTACTCCGCACTTAAGGACCTACCTGTTTAACCACCGTTCGGACTAACGACCAGCTTTCTGACCAGTCTGTATTGTCCAATCCCGCGGCGTCTCAGCATCAAGCATCTCATCACGCAACCCTAATTTAAATACTATATACACTTTACTTACTATATATACACTATATCTACTATATACACAATATACACTATATATACTATATACACTATATACACTTTATGTACTACATACACTATACACGGTATACACAATATACACATATATATATATATATATACACACCATATTTACTATACATACTATACCTCTTACTTGAATTTTATTCTAGCAGCAAGATGCGTACTGTATAGTACCGGATTGTCTTCCTCAATGCAGTGTTGGAATGTAGAACTCACTAATCCAACTAATTTGAGAGCTCACTAATCCTGCGATCTAGTGTCATCATGATTATTCATTTGAACTAAATTGAAGATGTAAGAGATCCAGGCAGTTTTAATTACGAGATCTTGTAAAGTCTGAAGTTCTTCCAGGGAGTTACTCGTCGAATCAGTTATAAGCGGAAGCACCCAAACAGATGAAAGCAAGTTAATGAACAAGAGGGCGATCAGCGTCAAAAACCAAATCAACAGCATGCAACACAATATTCGAACAGGTTGATATCCTGATCTCTGAGAATAGAGTTAACCTCAGAGCAGGGGGAATTAAATAGTGATTCCTGGGCTTCGGACAGGCGGGACAGCTTGGATATATGATGGTAATTATTGAGGTCACCGGTGTCACCGCCTTTATGCAGAAGGACCTCCTGAGCTGCTTCCCACGTTGTGGTAATTGTACTCCAAGTTAAAAATGTGCATAAGTGATACTGAAAGGGGCATTGAGGCGTGGTACTGGATTGTCAGGGTGTTATCCACCTCTGTGTATGTGACAGGCCTGAGCAAAAGGAGGCTCCTGGGATCATAATATGGAACAGGTATTTAATATATCGGGCACAGCAGAATTTATGTCCAATTAGTACTTGTACATAAAAAATATTGGTGATACATTTGATTTAAAAAAAAAAAGACTTTTTCACCCGCCCCTCCACTTACTGTTGACACAATAATAAGGTGTTTGTAATGAGGTGTATGAAGGATTATTATTTTTTTTTTTTCCAAGCACAAAGTAATTCCGGTCAAATAACCCAGCAAAGTCAAAATGTTTCAATAATATTATGAAAAAAAATATATATTTTAAGCTTGTTACAAAACTTCAGGTCAAGTCTGAGCCTTAACAGCATGTCACTCCTGAAATGGAAGCCGGACACGGGTTTGCCTTTCATATGGCATTACTGTATGTTCTTCAACCCACACTATCACACAAAACGTATCACGCTGAACGTGCGTCTGTCCGTCCGTGCGTGCGCGCATGTGTAAAATCTGAATGCTCCTGTCTGTTGGGTCGCCGTGTGTTTTGTCTGTGTGCTTGTCTTTATGTCTGGCCCCTGTGTGTGACTGTGCATTTGTAAAAGAAAAAGCAAGAGAAGGTGGGCGGGTCGGGAAAAGCTTCAGGCATGTGGTGTGTAGCCAGTAGCTTGTGACTGGGAGGTTGTCAGCCTGCTCTTTAAAAGGTTAAAAAAACAACATGGTGCGAGCAAATCACAAGATCTATTCAGAGGCTGGAAAAGATACCGAAAGGGAAATAGTGGAGGAGAAAAAAAAGAGGAAATGCACAAATAACATTGTAAATTAGCATTTCACGGATTATATCACATTGTTAAAATGTTTGACAGTTATTTTTCTGTGTTTTCTAAAAAGCAGATGTGGAAAGCCACGGTCAGCAAACTCAAAACCGCTCCACCAAATCACTTGGTTAAGTGCTCGCATTGTGATACACAACGTCTCCTCTCTGTGCACGTCAGCAACCTCTGGCGTTGGGGACGGCTGCTGATAAGTGTTTACTTAAGGTCTCAAGATGCCAGTGTTTTACTTCCTCCAATCCTCTCAAGGTGACAAAGGGAAAAAAGCAGGGCAGGGAAGGAGGGGTAAGTCGCTGAGATTTTGCCAAACGCTTTGCCCGTCCATCCCATAAACGGTACAGTCAGTGTTTTATTAATAGGTGGGCGGGCTCAAACGCGGGCGATCGAGCAAAGATTGCGTACGCGCGCGTGCCAACAAACAAACGCGCACACACACACACACGCACACACACACACACACACACACACACACACACACACACACACACACACACACACAAAAACACACACACAAAAACACACACAGAGGCAGAAGTATTCTCTGTGCACCATGGCCTCCCTGCGGTGCCAGTTCCTGTCCCAGAGTCCTCTGGAGACCTAGGGCCTTAATTAAGCTTAAGTATTAATGAGAGGTTTTCGAATCAATGCCAATGTTGTCTTTTAAACCACGTATACAAATAAATGCATTGAGGCGCCCCTCATTAGTGACTCCATTTGAACTAGTTAAAGTTAATTTAATGTCTCGTCTGTCCGCATTTATAATCAATTGGGATCGCTTGTATGGCTCCGCCATTTTTTCTACATCTAGATCCCCCCCCCCCCCCCCCAATCTCTCTGCTCCTCATTCCTGCATTTCCCCCGGCCGTGCTGCACTTGGATTCAGATGTGCACAACAGGGTGGGGTGCGCTGCTATGAAAATAAAAGAAGACTTTCACATGCGCGCATTTGCACGAATAGATTTTCCCCGACGAGCGTCCAGCCCCGGCCGGAGCGCACAAACCCGTGGAACCGTGCAAACGCACACGGTACCGCACACGGGGTCCACGCGCTCATGCATCTCTCATCTATTCTCTCTCCTGCGCTGCTGTTGTTCATTGTACAAACCCCCTCTCCTCCTCCTCCTCCTCATCCTTCTTTCCCTAGTCACAGCTCACTGTCAACAGCCCAGGATTAGGAGCATTTGACTGGCCTGTTGCTAGGCAGCGGTAACCACGGCAACCAATTCATTATGAAGACTGGGATGGGACAGGGGGAAAAAAAAAACTGCATCAGGGAAAGAGGAGGAAAAATTGTAATTGTACTACGATTTCCATGGAGTAATATTTCTCCCTTGCAGTTTAGCGCACCAACACTAGTGTATGTGTGTGTGTGTGTGTGTGCGTGTGCATGTGTGCGATAATAGGAGGAAGTTTGATCTTTCTCTGTGGATCTGAGCGTATAGAGCTCAACAGCGAGTTTCTGGGAAGTGAAACTGCCCATTTATATTCTCCAGGATTCTTGATTATTCGGCATAATGTCGTCACCATCCAAAGTTGAATGACCACGAGCTGTGAGATTGTGAAACGATGGTATATGCTCTTGTACAGGCCCCCCAAGTCAGTGTGACATCAGTCATGTTTGAAGAAAAAAACGTTTTATTTGCGGTACCATGGAGAGGTACTACACCACCCACAATCCTAAAGTGTAACGGCGACGTCTCTGATTGGTGGAGCTCGCTGTTACCATGGAAATATTTACAGCCCCTGCCAATGTCACTGTCGGCCAGTGTGTTACTGCTACCGCTGAACTGAAACACTATATATACACACGCGACACAAAATGACAACACTATTATTAACAATATAAACACTATAATAATGACAAAGATGATGTGGTGTAGGGGTGGTGTGATCTACGCAGCCACACCTGCCTCGGTTCTAGTTAACTGGGCCCAGGAGCAGGGGGTGGCTGTGCACCTGTTGTTCATCGGCGCAATCGATGAGCACGGGTGAAAATCACCCATCCCCACACACCCAGGGAGAGCCCTTGTCGCATGTCATGTTCCCATCTGCTCCCGGCTTGTTACATCTGGCCACTCTCTGCAATAAACCGGTGTGTTTTTACCCTCATTGCCTGCGTCTCTGCTTCGGGCACCTAGAAAAGCCACTTGGGGCGCGCGGCAGGCGGAACTGCCACAAGTTCAGGAAGAAGCGCACTTAACTATCGTAAGGTTGGAAGTCGTTCAAAAGGTATCATTCACAATGGTTTATGGGAGGAGTAGTTCCTCTACTCTTAAAATAATTATGCACACAGTCTTGTACCTTTGCCTTTTTTTTTCCATTTTCCATTTCATTTTTTTATTTATCTCCGATTCAAATGTTTTAAGGTCACGATTGAGCTCGTGGTCGGTTGGCTTGGTTCCAGGCTTAAAACTCTCTATACGAGAATTTTCTGAAGCATCGGTGGTGCGAGCTTAATGGGGAAATTCACTTCCAGGAAAAAAACGGAGCCGTTCAAAAAGTGGGCGGTCACTGTCGAGCCCTTTAGGGATCAAGGAATGATGAAGAGTGAACATCCATCAGGGGGAGAGGACATGACATGATTCTTAAATCTTTGCTGCAATTTGGGAGACGTTAAATGCACATGACGGCTTCTCGATCCACGCAGAATAACGAGTGCAGGCTGGAGGTTTACATTAGAGCTTTCTAGAGAGGCCATTTTTAAAACACAACATTTTACCCCAATCATTTCGTCAATAAATTGAGGCCCATCCCGCTCGTGAGCTCGTTTACCACA
Source organism: Zeus faber (assembly GCF_960531495.2). Taxonomy (NCBI): domain Eukaryota; kingdom Metazoa; phylum Chordata; class Actinopteri; order Zeiformes; family Zeidae; genus Zeus; species Zeus faber. The sequence continues at coordinate 20,623,995 of NC_137204.1, read as the reverse complement.
TCTTGTTGTGATTCAAACCTTTGTAATAACTTCAACGATTTATATGCGCATTTTTGTATTTTTAGAGCTTATTGTGCGTAATCTCCGGTTTCACTGCATATATGTATGAACGTATGTATATGTATGTGACAAATAAACCTCTTGAATCTTATGAATGGACCAATTGTAATTTGATTTGGCGCATGCATTATGGATCCACTGTAAATAGGCATACGCAGCCTACAAATGAATAATGTAATACTTGGTCTCGCCGCAATATTCAACGTTACTACGTGGCAACGTATCTCATGCTCGTACAGGAACAGGAATCGATGAATCATCATTGCTGTGTATTTTTTACAGCTTACAATGTGTAATTTCTAAACCACTAGATGGAGCACTGTTCTATCATAAACGGATCAAAACAAAAAGCAAGAATTCTAATTTCCAACTTGAACCATTTGCTGCCATCATGCAAAAACAAATATTAATTGAAGTTTTAGCCCTGTCTTTGTCCAAAAAGAGAGGGGCTTCCTCGTAGATCCTTTTGCTTTTGGACATTTCTGAAGCGCATTTTGCACCAGAGTCTTAGACACAAAGCTCTTAAAGGGACTGTGCTTTGTCAAGACTAAGCAACGTGGCTGAAATTACAGAAATTATTATTTCTTATTTTTTTATTATTTTATTATTATTATAATTATTATTATTATTATGTGAAAGTGAACATAACTTTTCTCTTGCCCTCTCTATGTATCTACTTTGTTCCAGCAAACAACCGTACAGTAACACGAGCATAGGCAATGCTTTCCGAATCATTCCAAATACCAAAACCAAAGTGATGTTGGAAGTCCATGGCTGTTTGAAATTTCACTGGATTGGAATTGAATCACATACTAATCATGTAAACATGGGCATATATTTTACAGGAGTAACTCAAGAATACCGATTACATATAATGAAACGTATTTAATTGTGCCAGCCTTCAAAAGTTATTTTTATTCTTGCATATTAAATGATAAATCCTTTAAGTCCAAATCAGATGAGTAAAAACCTTAATTGTCACTTCCGAGGAGGAGGAGCAGGCTGCCTCACGGTTGCCCTCTCGGTCCCGGTCAATGAGAGCTTTATGGCGGGCCTTGCACTCCCAAGGTTACAGATACTATAAAAGAAAATGTGTGCTTGGCCTCAAGAGGTCATCGCCACTCCGCTCACACCCAGAATGTGCTGTCACGCCTCAGACAGTGGATCCACTTCTCTCTCCTAAAAACGATGTTTTTTAGCTGAAATTTTTGCGCCTTTGATATTGAAATAACAGCAGTAGTACAGTAGTAGTCCACACTCAAAATGCAAAGCGATTTTATATTTCCTGATTACACTCACACAGTCACTTTTTTTCCTCCCAATATTCAAGCATGGCAGCAGCAGAACATTTGGTGTTTGTTTTGTGGATTAAACTATCCTCAAGGTATCTCAAAATCATTATTTCTTGCTTCACGGTCATTATATTTTCCGTAAATCAAGCATTTCCACTCTTAGCTGGCTGCTTGACTCTTGTCATCTTGTCCTTTTTTTGAGAATTTCAGTAACTTAGATCCCAGGTGTTTGAGTCAACAGTCCCGGGCAACCAGTTAATTCGACGGCGCATCAGACTGATTTGGGGAAAAAAAGATTAAAATGCAATATCTTCAAAAAAAATGAACAGATTTTTGAATTTACCGAGATGATCTATCTTAGCGTCTTTTCAGTGAAGATTTGGTGCAAAGCCCGAGGAGAGAGGGAGGGAAGAGAGTCTCCACCGTGGGAGTGACGTGTCAGGTGTATCAAATGGAAGGTAGTATATACAGGATCCAGGCCTGCCGACAGGCAGGTTGGCCCCAAGGTTGTCGGGGTCCGGCGCTAATGTCTCATATAACCAAAATCTGACACGCCTGAGATCTAAGTTACTGACACGCAAATCCATCTTCACCTCAATTGTTCATTTTAAATTAAACACAAACATGGGATTTTCTTTTATAAAAACAAAAAATAAAAAGAAATGTATATTTTTTTCATCCCAAATAACCTAAAAAGTCCAAGCAGCGAGGAAGAAACCGCGCCGGCTACTTCTAGATACATTTCCTGCCCAGAGAACCACACCGTTGCAACGGCGCTTCGTTAACGTTACAACGCTTGGCTTTTTCCCTTTCACTCCTGACACCTTTCATCTTACATCCTTCCCCTTCTTCGCAGGAAGTACAAGTATGGGTTTTTTTTGTTTTTTTTTGCACCTGTGAACTCCCACAGCTGCACGGTGCCTTAACAATCTGCTAATTCTCACAGGTACAGGCTCACACTTTATTCTGTGAACTCAATTAGCACAACGCTGCATTTCTCTCCTCTGAGTTTATTTTTAACTAAAGAAACTAATTGATTTCATGTTCTAACTTGGTCCAATGTACATCCTGTGTTATTTGTGTTGTACGTTCATTATCAGGCCGCGGCAGATGCGGACATTTCAGTAAAGATTACAAACTTTTTATATTTCTCATTATTCCAGGGTCTTTAAGTAATGCTTAATATGCCTAATATAATAATGCCTGCAGACATTAAACCTGACTTCCCGTCTTCCCGACAGGCCTTGGCACCAAGGTGTATCTGTTGATGATATGGCAATATCATCTGTAAATACAGTATGTCTTGGTTGACTTTCAAAGGTGTAAAAGACTGCTCCTGCTACTTTCAAACAATAAATAATATAGAAGCCCCAGTCTTTATTTTTATTTAGTCAGACTACAACTGTGTGTATTTGTAGAATAAAACCTAATAATATATTGTATCTATGTCGATGAAAATATATCAAGACAACTTTAGATTACTGTATTACCGCAGGCTCACTCGAAAACATTGGAAATCAACATCAGAGTTTGGATAAGGTAAACTCTGATATTCGGGTACTCGGATATTTTTGAGACAAAAGGGATTAAAACGTATTCAATAGCGCCGAATGATTTCTTTGAGGAGTTAACTTTTACGTTCAGTTGGAACAAAAATGATAATTAATACAAGGGCTTAGTAGTTCCGCGCCTCCCCGCGCAGACAGGATGCAGATTGACAACACTGCTTCCTTCTTCGGCTCTATCTTTTGAAACCATCCTTTCACGCAGACCTATGGCATGAAACTTAATAATACATCAACTAAATGACCATGTTGCAAATCCTACTACCTACTGAGAAAAATTACATTTATTTACATGGTCTATTAAAAACAAGGCAAAACAAACTTTGCTTCCTTTGAGAAGCTTTCGAAAAAGTACACTCGGATAAAGCGTCTTATTCAAATTTCTGCAAATAAGAAGTGAATTTCTGATAATACATAGTTATATAATATCTTCATACTCTTGACTCTCAGACAGGAAACTCTAATCATTAGTAGTGCATTTCTTGTTGCCTAGTTACCACCTTACTTTCTGATTGTTTACACTATGATTAAATTGATGATTATAGTAGTATGCGCTGACTTGTATCCATACAATAAAGTTATTGAACAGCGTATGGGAGTTCCTGGAGTTTTTTGTTTTTATTCCCCGCCTGGTGGGAGTTGACGCCAGGGGATGCCGTTGATTTATATGGGAAACGGCCTGTGAAAACGGCCGTGAAACTGTGCTGGGATTAAAAGTTATATAAATCAACTTGACTTGACTTGTGTAAGACTCCCCCTAAAATCTTGAGTGAGTCACGAAGAAAAGTAGTCAATAATAGTAACAAGTGACGTACGTAGCCTTGTGATCACAAAGGAGCATTTACAGTCAAATTCTGATAAGTTCTAATTCCAGGGACAGAAGTTATTTTGGTATTTTCTTTGAAATATACCAAAATAGTACCAAGTAGTAGTACAGAATGTAGAATTATTTATGTATTTAATGGCCAGGTTTGCAATTTTTACTATTATGGCATATACTGTATATATATTGACTCACCGGCCTCTTTATTAGGTACACCTTGCTAGTACCGGGTTGGACCCCCTATTGCCTTCAGAACTGCCTTAATTCTTGGTGGCGTAGATTCAACAAGGTGTTGGAAACCTTCCTCAAGAGATTTTGGTCACGCAGTTGCAGCAGATTTGTCGGCTGCACATCCATGATGCCAATCTCCCGTTCCACCACATCCCAAAAAGTGCTCTACTGGATTGAGATCTGGTGACCGTGGAGGCCATTGGAGTACTGTGAACTCATTGTCATGTTCAAGAACCCAGTTTGAGATAATTTGAGGTGCATTAGCCATCAGAAGATGGGTGCACTGTGCTCATAAAGGGATGGACATGGTCAGCAACAATACTCCGGTATGCTGTGGTGTTTAAACCATGTTCAGTTGGTACTAAGGGGCCCAAATTGTGCCAAGAAAATTTCCCCCACACTATCACACCACCACCACCGGCCTGAACCGCTGATACATGGCAGGATGGATCCATGCTTTCATGTTGTTTACGCCAAATTCTGACCCTACCATCTGAATGATGCAGCTGAAATCGACACTCATCAGACCAGGCAACATTTTTTCCAATCTTCTATTGTCCATTTTTGGTGAGCCTGTGCGAATTGTAGCTTCCTGTAGTTTCCTGTTCTTAGCTGACAGGAGTGGCACCTGGTGTGGTCTTCTGCTGCTGTAGCCCATCTGCTTCAACGTTCCACGTGTTGTGCTTTCAGAGATGGTATTCTGCATTCCTTGGATGTACCGAGTGGTCATTTGAGTTACTGTTGCCTTTCTATTGTCTCGAACCAGTCTGCCCATTCTCCGCTGACCTCTGACATTTTTGTCCACACAACTGCCGCTCACTGGATTTTTTCTCTTTTTCGGACCATTCTCTGTCACCCTCTAGAGATGGTTGTGTGTGAAAATCCCAGTAGGTCAGCAGTTTCTGAAATAGTCAGACCAGCCCGTCTGGCACCAACAACCATGCCACGTTCAAAGTCACTTAAATCCCCTTTCTTCCCCATTCTGATGCTCGGTTCGAACTTCAGCAAGTCATCCTCACTATGTCTACATGCCTAAATGCAATGAGTTGCTGCCATGTGATTGGTTGATTAGCTATTTGTGTTAACAAGCAATTGAACAGGTGTACCTAATGAAGTGGGGTGTGTGTGTGTGTGTGTGTGTGTGTGTGTGTGTGTGTGTGTGTGTGTGTGTGTGTGTGTGTGTGTGTGTGTGTGTGTGTGTGTGTGCGTGTATGCGTGTGTGTGTGTGTGTGTGTGTGGCTCCTCTTACCGTCTGGTTGTCCTCATAGAGTTTGAGGTCATAGCCACTTAGCTCAACACAGAAAATGATTGCCGTCACGCCTTCAAAGCAGTGGATCCACTTCTTCCTCTCCGAGCGCTGTCCCCCCACGTCCACCATCTTGAAGGTGAGCTCCTTGAAGGTGAACTTGTTCTCCACAATGCCAGTGGTCATGTCGCGGGAGCGGAGGATGTCCTCCACCGTGGGGATGAACTCGGCGGCGGAGATGCGGTCCAGGTCGTTCAGGTAGTAGGCGGTGTTGTCCTCTAGGTGGTACTCATTGGAACGTTGGAAGCACTCCTGGACCCCTGAGTCGGCCCAAAGACGTTTCATGACCCCTTGCAGCTCCGACGTGATCTCCCCCTTGCTCTCCGCCGGCCCCGTCAAGGCGAATAGCTGGACGGCGTCGTAGGCACGGTCAGCATTGTGGAAGTCTATCTTGAGGGTGGCGAGGGCGCGGATGATGCGCGTGAGGGAGTCGATGGCGTTGTACAGGATGAGGGGCTTGTACTCCTTGCAGGCCTCCAGGTTGAACCCTCCGCTGTGGATGATCTTCATCTGCTTGACGATGGTGCTCTTGCCGGAGTTGCTGGTCCCCAGGAGCAGGAGCTTGATCTCGCGCCTCTGCCGCTGGCTTTCGGAGCGCAGGTGGCGGTCGATCCGCCGGGAGCGCCGCGCAGCCTCCTTCTCCTCCGAACTCTGACGGCATCCCATGGTCCTCCGTCACGTGGTTGCAGCAAAGGAAAACGTGCTGCTAGATGGAGGAGCAAACAACAACGCTAATTGGTTTATGGAGAGGGTGACCAGGGAGGCCAGGGGGGAAAGATGGGAGCCGATTTATGGCGGAGGGATTTTTTACTTGTGCTGGGGACTTTTTCGGGAGTAGAAATGGATAAATTCCTCAACCTGTCGCCGCGGTGATGAGATAAATAAGCCGCTGCGGAGAGGAAGCGACTCAAGAGTATTTCATTCTCTTCGACGCACGGCAGTCTGCGAGTCCTGTGGGGACAGAACCCTGGGTTTTGGGATGCCCGCACGCAGTCCGTCACTGAAGTATGACCGCCTTCTGAGGCCAAGGGAGCTGGGATTCATAGCAGGGTATGGTCCCCCTGAGGAAAGGCTCTGGAGGAGGACTGGGAAAAAAAAAAAAAAAAAACTACAGTTTGTGTCAGTAAAGACAATCTTTGGGCTCGGTGCCTGTGAATGGCAAAAACCTCTTGCTCTCCTCCCACATGGTTCTGTTGAGTTTCCTCTTCCTGGTCTGGCCACCGCAACCCGACACGTCTCCGCCCGACTCCGTCCGGTGGCTCTGGTGGATGTCGCCCTACCCGCTCTGTGAGGCGGCGTCTGTCAGGGAACTGCGGTCTTTCAAGTCTGCCGACACAAAAGAGATGGGAGGGACGTAAGTAGAAAGTCAAGATACTAATGAGCAGCCCCATCACGTCTCAGCCGAAACACTGGTCGTCATTAGTCTGCCAGAAATAGAGACGTTATTAAGTGTGATACTACTATCTGTCGAGATCAAAAGGTTATTACTTCCAACGGACAATGCAGGGCATTCGCTTAAAGACACAAACTTAGCCACAGACACAGACACAGACACACACACACACACCCACACACACACACACACACACACACTTCATTGTATCTCAAACTAACAACTGTCCTGCCTCTCCTCCTCTGTAGACTGGTACTGACCCCTGTTTTCTGTTCCTGACAGATTGCAGCCCTCTGGCAGTCCAGTGTTACCATAGACCATACCACAGCAGGTCTAATCCACGCCTACCACACCTTTCTAAACACACACACACGCACAAACGCACGCACGCACACACACACACACACACACACACACACACACAAGGTCAAATGCATACACGCTACCGCCAGAGCAAACCGCAAGAGATATCCAGAGGTTTTAAAGGAAACATATGCAGGATAAAGGATGAATGTGTTATACCCTGACCAACATTGCCCTCCTCTTTCCACTCACTCCACCCCCCTCTCCGCCCGCCCTCTGCGTTATAGCACCACTGGCTGTGCAGCAAATTGACATCGGGTGTAATGTTTATTTACTATCACAGTGGAAAATAACCGGCTCGAGCCTGCAGGTGCCTCTCAGTCTTTAATATCACTGTCAATCCCCTAAATGGTTCCCCTTCTTTCCTAATAAATCTGTGTATTTTTCTGTTTTAACCGAGAGACGTTGCATCACAATAATAAAATAAAGAACATTTTGTCAAAAACAGGTGGTTCTATCAGGGCTATGTTTTTTATGTTATTATTGTTCTGTGGGGCACCATTTACAAAGTTATTTCGATTTGTTCTACTTTAACCGAATACAAGTTGAACACTTATGTTCCTGAACATAAATAAGCACGCCATTGTCCGTAAAAATCCTCAAAAGCCAAGGCAGGTTCACTGCGGCGCACTCCGGTGTGACGAATAGATTCACACTGATGCCGGCTGTACGCTGCTGTCTGAGTAACAGATGTGAAATCGTGCCGTGGCCTAGTTTTTCCTATCGGGGTACTATACTTCCTTGGACCTGTCAGAAAAGCGAGGGAGACAGAAATCGAGTAATGGAAAGCGCAACACCCGGCGCCCAGAAACCGAGATCCGTACCTTGAAAGACCGAGAGGACAAACAGAGCAGAACAAAGCCATAACAAAGCATCACAACACAAACAGAGTGGAGAGCAATGTTCCCTGGCTTCAGGCACCTGACTGCCCTCTGAAAATGGCACAGCCAGCCAAACCGGTTAATGCACATCACTGATTCTGAGAGGCTATAAAACACATTAAACAGCGCGCAAACGCATTTCAATTTCCCCTTTTCACAAAAATGCGGCACTTGCACTTTTGCTCATTTGACGTGACGCCTCTTAGGGTTATTGCTGTGGAAGTAGGATTTAGGACATTTCCCATACTATATTGTACAACACAGTACATTGTTATGAAACGTTACAATGGCTGTTGTACATTTCCCATGGGCAGTGAAAACAGCGGTAAGTTGTAACATAACAGAAAACAAAGAGAGAAAAGTAATGTTGGTTTGATACTGTGAATTTTTTTATTTTTTATTGTACGTCGATTTGGACCAAAAGCGTCTGCTAAGTGACGTAATGTAACGGGTAATGGCCGGTTTATTGGACCTTACCTGAAAGTACAACACAAAACTGAATTTAAAGTCAATATTCTTTTGAGAGCAAAAACGATCAAGTCAAATAACCGCTGACACGAGGCAAATTGAGGGTGGAGTAATTATTCAACATTTCATAAAGGATTGTATGCCGTATCAGAGTGGTTTTGGAATGTGTTCCTAATATAAAATTCCATCCCTTATTTATCGCATTAGACAGGTCCTCAGCCGCCCAAACACAAACTTATGTTTGGTTTTTTTTTGTTTTGTTTTTTATCATTACTTTGTTCCGTAATTTGACTCGTCAAATAAACGACACTGACGTCAGGGGATAACAAACTATACATTAGTGAACGACTAGCGGTCGGACGGGAATATTACACCGGATCTTGTCACCGGACGAGCACCATCTGGAAGACGTTGTTCCACGCGCTGAAAACATCTGACGTCGATCGCGTTGATCCGCGTGTCAGTACAATATGCACACGCACCTCTTTTTACGTCGATTTTTTTTTTTATGGACTATTATACCGCACACGACGGGTTTGCAAAACCGTATTCCATCAGTAAAACACGGCAAAAAAAAAACAAAAAAACTTCGTCCTACGGCAGGGGTGTCACATGGCGGCGTACCGGCGAAGAAGCCATTACTGCAAAGACAAAAGTGCACACCCTACCTCCCCTCAGTGTCTCACATGCACTTGGGCGTCTTCCGCGGCGTTCTCCCCGTACCAACCCCCCCCCCCCCCAAAAAAAAATCCCGTCACGGACAAGCTATGGTGTCACAATACCGCGTCTGCGGCGGGGGCACGGTGCGGCGGGGACAGGCTCGTTTCGTCGCGGGAGCCGGGGTAACGCGATAGCCGGGGGGTTGGGGTGGGGGAGACCATCGCTGTCACTCTCTTGCCGTTTTTTTTTTTGTTTTTTTTTTAATCCCTTAACGGCCCCTGGTGCACACAAACCCAACTGCTCGTCATCCATCTTTCTCTCCCCCCCCCCGCCGTGCTCACCCCCGATTATTTATTTACTATGCAGCTACATAATGAATTACAATCACGTTCGCCGAATCGAGCGTGCGTAGACGCGGCCCCGTGCCCGTGGTTGTAAGTGTATTGTTAAATCCACACACACAAAAAAAACGCCATTCATTCCATCAATCTTGTGAGAGGAAGAGGTCATTTTGATTCGCCATAGACTTGAGTAATAAAAAGCACCCTTTAATCCAAGAGCCAGCATCAAGTTAAGAGTTGAATAAATTGGTAGAACGTGTGTCTGACGTACCTAGTACCCGCGTGTGAGAATACTCAAATCGCTGCATAATACACTCCACTGACATTATCGTTAGTATTATTATTATCACCACCTTGTGTTTATTGTACAGGGATCGATGGTGCAGCATTATCCCCGCGCTGCCGTTAGGGGTCTTATGTTTCAACGCGGAGGGTCAGCTCACCGAAGCCGTGTTTTATTTCCAGAAATAAGATACGGCGAGCGGTGTTTAACGAACGGCAAGAGGCGCGGGGAGGGGTTTTTGTGTTTTTTTTTTTTTTTTTTTAACCTCCAGCCGGTCGGGATTTGTAAACACCGCGTGCGAAAAGCGACGGGGACGGGGGAGGGAACGGCGTTCGATCCGCCCGTTCTTCGGTCCGCGGGAGCGAAGATTGATGGATTCGTCTTGCAGTCTTCCCCCCCCCCCCACCCCCAAAAAAAAAAAAAAAAAAATGGCCTCGAAATGGCGTCTCCCGATTTTATGAATCATTTAAGTCGACTGTAAAATTCTGTCATAACTCAGACGGACGCTGTGGGCGGCCGTTGCGTGACGCTCATTTGGGGCCAGGGCTGCTGCGAAAGCGTTTGCGGTGGGGAGCCGCCGATCGCAACGCGTCCATTGAAAACGTCAGTCAAAAAAAAAAGGCGTTTCGTTGAAGTTCCAACCCGGAGAGGTGTGTTCATAATTGAAACAAGGCTCCTTATTCGGGGTCGGACGCGACTTCGCCGCGCCGCCCGAACAGGCGCGCCCCCCGGGGTTGAGCGGGAACACTTCGCCCTCGGACGTTTGGTCGTTCCGTCCAACTGCGGTCGGCCAGGCGGGGCGTTCCTTTTTTGTTGTTGTTGTCGTAACAAATAGATGATGTCAGCCTTGACAAAACCCCGCGACGGCAGCAGTTTTTATTAATTGACGACATTATCATTATTATTATTATTATTATTATTATTATTATTATGTAAAAAGTCGCATACCGGAGGTTTCGGTGGCTTCTCCGGCTCTCACTCACCCTTAACTCTCCTTGAGACAAAACGTTGCCAGGGGATAATTTGCGCAGTGCTTATTTTTTTTATTATTATTATCACTTTTTATTTTAACGCTTCATTCATCCACTGGTCCAAAGCCCTGGCAGTGGTTCCTGTGGCGAGTTATGAACGCTTGCCGCAAACTGTGTGCGCCCCCCCCCCCCGCCCCCAGCTCCCAAGCGGGATGAGGTTACCGGGGACACGAGAGCGTCTAGTCGGTGTCCTTAAACGTCCAGCGAGGGCCGTGCGGGGATGCGAAGGAGCGTTAAAATCCGTGTGATTCTTCGCACAAGTACCGTTGCGAGCGCGGCAAGGACCGCGTATTTATTCATTCATATTCAAGAATTTTATTTTATTTTTTCAGAGGGGCCGTCATGGCAAAATATAACTAATGTGAATCGGTACTGGGCTATAAAGAATGTACTAAAACAAAACTCATCCAAAAATGTGAGGTGCTCAATAAGCATGACTGCCTCCGGTCGTCTTCCGTGGCTTTTACCGCACGAATGCCACGCAGGGGGAGAAAACAAATACCAAAATAAAAAATAGTTTGGGTGGGGATGTTGACTTTTTTTTTTTAAAGCACATTTAATCAACGGCATGCACCAAATCCTAAATCTACAGACAGCGAAATTATTCGGGAGTCCTTAATTCTCAAGGAAAAAAACGCATGCAGCAAAAGAAATTGGAAAATAATCAGCGCCGAGCAATCCTTCCACATCTGTGTTCTGGAGGACAGTTATCATGGCAAGGGTCTTCAGATGCCCAAAGGGTTTTGGATTGTGACAATCAGATGCAAGGCTCTTATGTGCGCCGTTATAGGACAGTGAAGTGTATTGCTTCTTGGATACTACTTACATGGAATCACGGTATTAAAATTGTAACAGCTAAAGGAATGATTTGGACTCTTTAACAAGGCTCACTGCAAGACCACAATGATTAAATCGCTTGTGGATCACTTGTGGATGTGTTTCATTACACTATGTTTTGTGAGTTGTATTTTTGAGGGCGATTATCCTAAAACGTCTTGGGAGGTATTGATTCATAAAGTCAATTGAATTACATTACGTTTAATTTAATCAGGAACAGATTGGAATGGATTGGATTAGACTGGTCTGGACTGGATTGGATTGTAATGGATTGTAATGGAATGGGGGGGGGGGGTGAATGCATTGAATAATTTGACTGGAACAGGTGATTAAACTTTGGTCCAAATGCATCGTCCATAATTAAAAACCAAGCGACCATTATGGTTTAACTTAAGGAGGAGGTCATGTGCATTTCTGGACCATCAGCTCCTTAATGGTTTTGTATTCTTGTAATACGATAAATATGCTACATGTAGGATTTACGTATCAATTACCAAGTTAAAATGAGTTAAAATTAGCTGTGATTCCATGTTTGAAATTCAAATGCTTCTGGCTTAAAGTTTGTATGTTTGGTTTGGACTAAACCATCGATATGTTTAACAATATTAATGTGTGTATTCCACTATGAAATATCACATTTTTAACAACACACTAGAAATCAATGCATTTTTCTTTATTTTTTTTCATCAAAAATATTGCAAAATATTCGTCACTGATTCAAAGCTGTCACTTTTAATATCAGGACAGAAGCATTCATCTGTATTATCCTCATATGTTTCAATGTGTGGGTGGAACCAGGGAGGTAGGACTCTTGTCTGCATTGAATCCCTAGGTTGCTACGGTTGCCCTCACCTGGTTGGTTGCACAGTCATTTTAATAGAGTATGTGCTTTTTTTTTTACATTGAAGTGAATGGGCTCAGAGGCTTACTTCTGAGTAGAATGCAAAGTTCTGCTTTTTTTTTTAAGTAACAACATATAAACATTTTTTGACCATGTCACTTGGATGGAGCAATGCAGGTTGGTCACCGGAAAAATTGTCAAATGATCTGCATAATTCAACCGTTATGTAGATAATTCAAGGCCAAAAGTACTAAGTGGTGCCTCATGACCATTGTTTAACTCATATTATCATATCATAGTGAAGTACCTCATATTAAATGTTGTTATTTAACATATCACTTGCGGTTTTTTTTCATATATTACATACATTGTTAACATATACAGTATTTTTCTAATTTATTTATATTTGAGCAGGGTATTGGTACGATTCTACTTCTGTCTTTACGCTTTGGGAACTTTTAAACTTGACACTAAAATACCGCAATTATTTGCACACATGTTCAGTATATACCTTAAGCTTGTACAAGAATATGAATACAATACAAGTAGTAAGCTCTTTCTCTTTCATTTAGGGAGAACTATAAATACACGATTTTGTTTTGCGTATTTCCGCCAATCATAACATTGAACAAAATATTTGTTTTGCAGTGGAAAGAAATTGTCAGGGAAATTCCTGATTTCCATGTATGAATTCCAGAACCGAGCACCAAGAATCCTGGTTTCCACTTTAACATCTGAATGGTTGACGGGCCACACGTGACCTAAATATTCTGCTTGTCCATGAGAATCACACTCACCTCTTTCCACTCTGCGATTTTAATAAACGTGATGAGGGGGGTTGGGTTGGGGGGCAAAGGTGACTTTCGAAGTAGGAACCATCACAATATATAAAACTGACACTGAAGTGGGTGTTTCCGTGCAAAGGGAAGGAATTAATTTCACGATTATATCAATGAAATGCATCACAAAATTGAATAGTGACAGATTTCTTTAATGGAAGTGATTTATTTTTTTCTTATTATGACTTTCTAACGTCACCTCTCAACTCACGGTGATGGGAAAAGACGGACGACTGAAAGTCAAAGAAGAGTAAGTTGGAAACACTTGCGCGAGGTTTTTACAACCCATCCCAACCCGTCCCCGTTGGAAACACTTTGGCTAAGCTCTCAAAGCGCATTACGTGGTATTATCCAATGATTTACCCAGCTATAGACTGAATATTAAATATTAAAAAAAAATAATAATAGGTAACGCGGAATAAAACCGACCGAGCTTTGCTGGCTTTCGACATCGTGGACGTCGTGAGTTTTTCTACATCATATTTATTACACGTCGCCGCCCACACAGGGAAACATGAGGAACAAACGACTCCGAGTTAATTCGCTGCCCCCGGAAACAGTGTTTTCAGCAACAAATATGATGTTGATTGTGATGACGGCGATCTCGGCGAACCCCGTCCAGCGGTTCAAAATAGCCTTATAGGCCGCGCGCTGCATGTATTCCCGAAATCTGGGACAAAAGCGGGACAGTCGATCCTACTGTAGCGCGTTCCCAGCGGCGCCGGCGGATCAATGTCCCTCCGCCGCGGGCCGCCAGGCAGCGTTCCCGAGGGACAGCGCCGAGTCATGTGACGCCACTGAAAAATACACAGCGCCGGCGTTAAGTAAGAACCCGCATCGTCCAAATTGTTTCGGCGAGCTTTTACCGTGCAGTGCTGAGGGGAACGAAATGGATGTGATACTTCAATCTAGATGGAGGCCCGTTGCCGTATGGTGAGTCACTACCATGAGCTCACCCCATCCTACGTCAGACCCGTATGAGATGTAGGTCACAGACAGTGATATCCGGTGCCCGGCGGTTTACAATGCATTATGAAAAATTAAGGAACTTTTGCTTAAATATGGCGCGCGTTTTCGTTCACGGGTGGCATAGCTTTCGACAATTTCGACAAAATTTCTTCCTCGCTGGCATTCCTTGAGCGTCACCGCTGTGGACGTGAAGCCGCCGCGCGACGCGAGCAAAACAATCCCTGCTGATCTCCCTACTTAAAGCGGTCCATTAAAACATTACGCCGAGATGCAGCGAGGCCTCGTGTGATACAGTCAGTTGTTTTCACTGATGCATCCCAACAGTAGCGTTTCCGTGAGTAAATCGTTTGACTTTATTGAATGTTGTTTCATCGTTTCCGGTCATAAAGCCCCTTTTCCCCCAAATGTCTTTTTAGATGAATGCTACTTATTACTTTGAATCATGAGTTGGACTTGAGTATTATTATTTTCTGAATTAAAATTCCTAACCCAGGTCTGATTTTTCGGAGAACTCATTAACATACCTGTAAGTACGGTGGCTCTGAGGGCTCAGTGCGCTGCAACTTGAAACGCACGCAAATAGACATGTGAAGACAACAAATGCACAGCTGCTGGTATATAACAATGTTAAAGCAAGTTTGACACTCCACTTCATTGCCCCCCCACCACCCCCCAAATCAATTATGGTCTGGGTATATTATTTTGGAAATACAAGTGGCCATTGTTTAATTTAATTCGTTTTTTTCTCTGACTACCTTGCACTACAGCACGAGACTTTCAACTACAGTGACAACTAACTATGGAAGTCCCGGTTTGTCTGGGGTCGTCCGGCTGTGTCCCAGGTCAGGTATCCGAAAGACACTAAAATGTCCCGGGTTTGCAATATTTACAACCAAATTGTCCAGGTTTTCACCCACTCCTGAAATATTAATAGTAATAATATCATCGTACTTGAAAATGCTGCGTTTTGCACACACTACAAGGGTATCGGACGCGCACGGTGGAAATGTCGACATAAAATATAATAATAAGACGGCCGAAAAAACTTATAATAATAATAATAATAATAATAATAATAATAATAATAATAATAATAATAAAAAATATAGCTGCAGGCAGCAAAACACTGGGTCCGGTTTAGTCGTTTAAGGTACGTATTACAGTTTTCCAGGTTCTGTGAAACGCAGTGTAAGTTAGAAAAATCAGCCATCTGCGTGTGGCTGTAAACAAGGGTTTGTTGTTGCTATATATCACTGTGACGCTTGGGGTAATACCAATCTCCTCTCAGAGGCTGATATATGACGTCTCAGCGTCGGTTATCCAGACTGTGATACGAGGCCTGTACAATGCAGTAAAGGTGATCCACTGTGCTCTCCCCTCGCGGCAGGCCAGTCACCGCCCAAGGCCATGGGACCTGGACCGTGGGTCGCTCCGAGTCCGCTGTGTCCACAGTGAGGTCGGAGGGTGGGCTGGGCCCCTAATAATAATAATAATAATAATAATAATAATAACTAATAATAACAACTAATAATAATAACTAATAATAATAATAAATAATAATAATATGACCTCGTACATGTAAGCGTGCATGACCGTGTGGTGCTCTTAAGGGTCCCGGTATAAATCCAATGGCATAGAATTCCATTTGGTCCAGTTCAAAGTGAATTAAAAAGTATATCCTCTATTATCGGTGACGGTTTATTAATATACTATGAAGCAATCAAAGGGAAAAAGAAGGTTGCCACCCGTCCCATAAAGTATGGAATCTTCCTGTATTTCACAGTTAAATCTTCCGTTCGGTTTTGAACAAAACTTTTAAAAATAACAATATTAAATAAAAATATTTTAATGAACGTTTACCCCGACTCAAATTTCGATGTTGCCAAGTGTGGGCGGGATCACGCACATGTAACGTCTGCACAATACGCTTTGCAGCGCACAAACTGAAATAACAAAGCATCAGACGGAACCAATGAACAACTAGAAGGCACCAAAAGAACTAAAGCGGTGGGTTTCGGCGGAAGGCGGAGACTCCAACAAACAAATAGTTTGGGGGAGGATTCGGTTCATTCCGTTCACTTAAAGATACGGTCAAAAAGAACAAATTGTTCCCGAAGGACCCAAGACTCACGGAGCCGGTAGATGCAGTTTTCTCTGGAACATCGCACTTAAACGGCTTTAATAAAAAAACGTGGGTTGATGTAAAATATCTATTTTTTCTAGAAGATGATGGAGAATTGGCGGTCTCTCGCGTGGCGCGATTGGTCCGGTGATAGTTGCGGCTCCAGGTTATTACTACAGGTTATAAGGTTGTATAAATTCTTATTCATGATTAAGACACAAAGTCATTTGGTTTAACATATTTCATTGCAGATAAATCGGTGCTGTGGCTTTTGCCTTTGTGTTTTCCCGTTAATGCGGCTGTGTCTTTTGAATTTTGAAAGCGTTTTTGGGTATGCGGTTGGTTCGACACGTCGGGATTTGCGGCGCCCTTTCCAAACGCTGCGTGCGCGTTGTCACATTGATGAAGTGTTGAGCTCTCAGGGCCATCGTATGTGTCAAAATTGATATTGAAATTCATTATAATACTGTACTGTATCCTGTGGATTTAATTTCAATTTTCTCAAGACTAATCATTAAATTCACAGGCTGCTATCTGTATATATCTGAGTACAGTACCCATTCAGCATGGAAATGAATGATACCCAGTGTTCTTTTTTTCCCCTTTTGCCCAACAGTGGGCTGTTGAGATGCTATATGGCGGGTGGGGGTGAGCTCTCAGTAGGCTGGATGTTTTTTTGTGATAACAGCCTGTGTTTAGCGTTTCTGAACTCAATGGGTGTGTTCCCCCCTGCTCTAATGCAGCGGGTCACACTGAGTCACAAGGCCAGCCAGTGATGACAATGGCACGTTTGTGCAAAATCAGGGCTATGGGCAGGCTTTCTGATGGTAAGGATGAGACGGGACACTGGAATTGTGTGTAAATAGGCATGTACTTTGCGCTTATGTTTGCGCCTTTTGTATGATTGGCACATTGGTAGGGTCTGAAAAAAAAACAAGGGATAAGGATATTTATTGTTGAAACATGCTTAAACCTGCAACACTGAGAATAGGGGACGGCCACTGATAGTCGCAATTCCCCTCATGTCCACCTGCAAATTGTTCCACATTGATTTTTCCGTGTGATATTCTGCATATCAAAATCACTCTTAGGAACGTGCCATTCCCATCTTGGTTTAAAGTATCATATTAATTATTTAAGGCAAGGCAAATTAGATGTGTGTGTGTGTGTGTGTGTGTGCGTGTGTGTGTGTGTGTGTGCACGCGCGCGCGTGTGTGCGCATGCACGTGCGTGTGCGCATGCGCATCCAATATGAGATTGATCATAGCATGCCAATGATCAATACAGTAACTAGATTTTGTTTGCTATTTATCTCATCTGCCATGTCTTAAATAATTAATGCGATGACCCCAAACAAAGGGCATGTATTATAATATCCCATCGCTGCTTGCAGCTGG